>NC_071976.1:8942013-8951740 GCF_026283585.1 Hylaeus volcanicus | reverse complement strand
GGAATCAAGTCGTCGACGAGTATATTTTTCTCTTCTTCGAAAGGGTATATATATATATATATATATACACACTTATAATTAACGACCGTAAAAAATTGCTTTACCCTTTCGAAGAAGAGAAAAATATACTCGTCGACGACTTGATTCCTGCGTATTCTTGATATTTGATTATCTAATATTCGTCATTAATCACTGAAAATCTCCAGGACCTTGCACACGTGTATCAAATGAATATGTTTTATACGCAAGCACGGAGCAGTAATTCCAGCCCAACTAATGACTAAATAAATCACTGGTCGTTAATCCCAACGATATCTACTAGATTTCCCGAACGATGCCACGTTTTTGCGGCGGCTCGCGAATTGCTACATTTGCACGGGTCGGTAATAGCCTTTTCCAAAGATCGTAAATTACGACAGCCACCATCATTCCGTTCACGATTATGAAAATATCTGTCGCGGTCCGAGACACTTAGGCACCCATTGTGCGTATCGCGCTTGATGACATAATAGCGCTCGCTGCACCCGATCGAATGCCCGCTGCAAATAATAAGAAATGTCTCTATTCGTGATGAACGACTGAGCCGTTGCTCGACGATCGGTTATATCGAAAAAATTTTTTATGTATAATTTAAGAACGTCTTATGTGAAACACGCCAAACGAATTATTCTGTTTGAAGACATCTTCTGAGAATGAAAAACACTTCTGGCTGTGGCGTGAATTATGACATTCTTGATATCTGAAAATTTTCTATTCTTTTTTCCTTCGTCTCTAATTTACACTATAATCAAATTTATGATGAATACACCTAAATCTGTTTTCATTAGTTCGATCATCAATGTTATATGTAACTTGTAAAGAAATTTAGCAGGACAGTTGAAAATTTTAGAGAATCTTGTATACATATGTATAAATAAATATGCCAAATTTCAAAAATTTATGTCAACTATTTTGACTGCAAAAAAATAATGAAAACTGCCTCGAAACTGGTATAAAAAGAGTACCCTCTTAACGAAATACGTTACGACACAACTTTCCACGTAATGGTACGATTCTGATTCACGGAGGGTTTAGGGCAGCTGGTTTATTTAGGTACCAAATTGTGTGGGGCAGCGTTAGAATTTCCATATAAGGAGATATTTTAGGAGCGTTCGTTGCATCTGCTGGTTGCCATCCAGTGAAATACCTCTCCCTACGTTTCGAGCGTGAGAACGGAAACAGTTTAGGACGTTTTCCATATGAATTCCCATGAAATTATTTAAAAAAACGTAAAATATTCTCCGTAAGTAACGTCAACAAATCGTTGACTTATAAACAATTCATGTTTTTGTTATTATTTATAGGCTCAGATTCAGTTGCGGACAATTGATCGGTCTCAATATTGAATATTAAGTAACCACAAACTAAACAGAAATATTAGAGCCAATCAATCGATCGACAGAAATTTGTGATTACTTAAATTTTGTATTTATTAGTCAACTGATAAACGATTATTTCGAAAACTAATTACTGTGTTTGTGTCCAGTTTGGAAAGCCCTATAAAATATGTAGTATATTTATTATTTAATGTTACGATAAAATAATACCATAAAATAAATTCATATAACTATAAGGAAAATAACGATCCAAAATAAAATACTCCAAACAGTTACTCCTTATTTCCATTTTAATTAAAATTTTCCCAAGTCCGCATAGTCTCTTTTCCGAGACGTAGAAGGTATTTCCCGCAAAAACGTCGTATTCTTGAACGAGTTCTCGGATGGTTGAACAGCCAAGATCGAGATGATTCATCCCCGCGACGAAAACACGGAGGAATGGCGCGGTTAATTGCAAAGTTATCACGATATCTCCTCCGCGTTGTTCGCAGTTAGGCAGATAAATCGGAGGAGCAGATTGCGAGGTAAAATCGTGTTTCTAACTGCTGCACCCGTTGAAGATGAGGTCTCCGGGTCGAGCGCGATGATAATGATCTCTTCCTCGGTGTTATCTTGATCTTCGCCGACTCCTTGCTAGAACACTTTCGATGATCTAATTTTATACAAACTCCCAACTTCTCGTTGGTTTTAGTAGACGTACAAGGTATATATTCCGCGACTTTCTAAAACAGAACTATTAGTCCAATGGAGTCGCGATATTGAAATGATTAGAATTTCTATTGTAAAGGATTTTCTAAGAGAAGCTTTAGCATTTTCTTTTGTCTGGTAACAAAATGTTCGAGTAATTGGAATTAGTGGTGGAATGTGTATACATAATAAAATTATATTATTTCAGCTGAACGATAATAATTATTATATTAGGTTGTCCTAAAAGTTTCTTTCGTTTTATTAATAATTAATACATACACAATATTTTATGGTTTATGTTACATTACAAAATTGTGTACAATTCATTTTGCTCCGTTACTGTTACAGCATCAATGTCTAAGAAATTAGATTGTCTATTTATATAAACACTGCCACAGAAAATAATTGAATGCAACTCACGAAAGAAACTTTTGGGATAACCGAATACCTGTAACGAGCCTTCACTGATGTCAGAAGTGGTAGAAGAGTTGTTGCAGTCAAATTGTTTGTTAGCCATTCTATTATTTCGCAGCTCCGAATGGTCCACAGTGATAGTGAGATCGAATCAGAGCCCAAAAGTGCACATAATTGATACCTCACTTTGAAGTCACCATTCACAACGAGTAATAGCAGTGTATAAATTAAAAGAAAAATGTGAAAAGACTTAAAGTATCGTACATGATCACCCTGGTGCGAGAAGTAGTAAAATAGTTGCAACCAGATCATTTCCAGGTCACTCTATTGTTTTGCCTGAAATGGTCCACATTGATAGTGAGGTTCAACCAAAACCTAAGAGCGTACATAATTAACCCTTTGCACTCGAGAGGTGACTCTCAGTCACCATTAGGTTTCACGCAGCAAATCTACAATACCTAATGTTTAATTTAAATTTAATTTCTTTGGAGCTCCAAGTGTCGATAAAATGATTGTCGGCGATGTAAAGGTGACCTTATTCTCAAATTTAGATAGCTTAGAATTCATGGCAATAGAATGCTAAGAAACATCTCGAGTTGCTGGCAGATACCAGAAAAAAGGCCTCCAGTGCAAAGGGTTAACAAGTGACTCCGAAACCGCGTGAGCTCATAGAGGGTTAATACAACCCTCCATTCGTCCTTTGCTCCAGTTTTCAATTCTTCATCACCAATCACGCGAATCCTAAACACTCTGTACACTCCGTTCACGTTTTCAAGTTTCGTACCCGTCCCCAGGTACAATTAAGAAAGAGAAAGGCGCGTCCTCTCCCGTCGCTTTAGTTTATTTAACGAGACGGAGAGTCACAAAGAAATTCCAGGCTCGTCGAAAGGTCAAGATCGGGGTTTATTTACTCGGTGCTCTCGTGCACGGGGGAACGAGCCGCAATTAATCGCGAAGCTATCGCGATATCCACGGGAACGGGCCCCATAAACAGGCAGAAATAACCCCGTCGGAATTTAACGCGATACAGAATCATGTTATTAGTCAGCATGGACGGGACCCGGGAGGATTATCTCGCGCGAGTTCATCGAGCGAGACTCCGGAGCTTTAACTACGCCCGTATCAGCGCAACTGGTCGCCGTGCAGCGGCGGCTATTATTTCGACCTTCCAGCGCATTCCTCTCCGTGATTGCTACCTGCTTTTTGTTTCCTTCCTTCAACGAAATCCTTGGAATCGTCCGTGGATGAAGTCATTTTGAAGGAAAGAAACCGAAACACTTGGCGCAACCTTGCGATCGCCGCCAACTGTTCGTGCCTCGGCCTTGGAATTTTTCGGATCGCTTATCGCGATCGAGCAAGTTCCGAATGCGTTTTTTTTACATCTCTTCGAGACGCGGAACTGTATTTTTGGGAGAGTCGAGTATCCAGGAAATTAGTGGTAGATAATTTGGAGGCTGCAAGGTGTTAAGGACGAAAACAGTTTCGATTCGTGTAGATAACAGTCCACAGGGCGAATAACGTAACCCAGTCTAAAATAAAAAGGGTGCGAAACTTGAGGATTTTATAATTTCGTCGTGTGTATTAGGTTGTCCCAAAAGTTTTTTTCGTAATTTCCACTCAATTATTTTGTGCGGTAGTGTTTGTATAAATAGACAATCTAATTTCTTAGATGTTGATGTTGTAACATTAGACGTAAAATATTGTGTACGTATTACTTATTAATAAAACGAAAGAAACTTTTCGGACAACCTAATAAAATTCAGTTTGATCAGTCTGAAGATTAATAATATTGGCAAAGTGTTTCACGAAAATCATCTCTGTAGTCGTATGTTTATTGCTAGAACTCTTCGAGCTTCTAAATATCTTACCTACGATTTATCTACACCCTGTATATGCGAACGGAGGATAATGATAGCGAAGTACGTAAGATGATACGAGATTGCAATTTGTATGTAGCGCGAGAAACGCTGCGTCGAGTGTGCTTTATATGGTGCTTGTTAAATTTTACAACCAGTCATTATGCCCTTGATTCTGGTAAAACTCGAGGAAATAATAATAACGCGCACGGTTACCGCCGCTTCGATACGTACTCGATTTAAGAAAAGAAAAGATATTCTTGGTCTTTGAGGAAAACCGAGAAGGCCGCTTTCGTGCAACAAACTCAGGCGCTCTTTATGTCGAGTGTCTGCGAAACGACGAGATAGAATCTGAAAACGACCGTAATTATACGTGTTTCCTCTTTTTTGGGTTCATATTCTTTGCTATAGCGCAAATAAAGTCGACGGAGATGGGAATATTCGAATAACAGATAGTAAATAAAACGAAAGTATAGCCGTTTATTCGTGACATTTATTCCATTGAATAGTCTTTATTTCATTGTGACATATTCTATGTTGCAAATTTTATTATTAATTTCATCTTTTAATATGTTACTTAAAATTTCTACATAAATAAAAATTCAGTGACACATCTATAATACTGAATATATGTTTGAATGCTTCGAACAGGAATCATGACTCGGTGGACGTCTTCTTATTTTTGTTTACCATTACGAAGATACTGTAACTACTTCTTTCCCTTGGTGTAGTTCCCTTGGTCTGGTTTTTATTTTATTCGTATTCGCAATTAAGCAGTATATTTGTGAACACGTAGCATTGTCAAAAGTATTTCCAATACAGTCGAGTGAAATTGCAAAGACGAAAAAAATTAGCTTACACGCTTTGACACTTAAATTCAAGATTTTTCAAAAAGTGGAGTTGATCGATTCGTGCAGTGAACGGCTCGCGTATACACGTACGTATGGAGAGATAATGAATTCGACATGGAACGAAGAATATACCATCGCGAAAATAGATAGAAAATGGCACGCTGCTCGAAGAGAAATCGGCGCCATCGATCGTCGATAAACGAGAATCCGTTCCCTTGTCTTCTTGACATACATAATAAAGCTCGCCGCATAATTCTTTCATAAATTATCTCGAGCGGATATATTCTAATTCGGACGCGTGGGTAAACGGTCATTATTGCAGCGGCGACAAGGAACGAAGTCGCGTTGCGTGGTGTCCATTGCCACGCCGATGGCTGCGGCTTGGAAACTTATGATGCCATATGGGACACGTCCGAGCCCCGGAATAATTTATGATAGCTTTCTTAAAACGACGCTGGATTCCAGCTGGTGAAGCGTGCGTATAAACGAGGATTGATTGCATCCTCCGCGTCTCGTATATACGCACCTGAGGAACAGGAGATTGTTTAAGACGAAGGTACGATGATTATGGGGCCCGCTCGGGGCTTGGGACGTGCGAAACGATTATTTAAATGTCACATCTGCGTGCAGACCGTTCGAACATCTACTGGTCCCACGTCGTAGCCGCCATAGGTTTGTAGGTAGAGATTATGTAAAAGTGTACCCATCTAGATCAACAGTTTCGCGTGATGGGACGGAAGAAATCATTAGAATGTGCGCAGTAGATGATATTATGAGTCAAGTGCTTATAAATAAACAAACTGAAACTGACACTGAGAATCATTGGTTAAGGTTAACGAAAGAATGGAAAGATAGAAAAATGTCCGACAAAATGGCTCCTATATATTAGATTGGCCAAAAAGTTCGTTCAGATTTGAATCCTCAAATAAACAGCATAAATAAACATTTTTCTTAAACAAGGAAATATATTTATTTTTTAACATATTGTTCACATTTCGTTCAATGATCTTTCCCAATATTTTGGTCCTTATCAAGTTAATAATCATCGAAACTGTAAAGAAACAACCATCGTCACAAACCGAACGAAATTTTTGGCCAATTCAATAATTCGATGAATCTATAGCAATATTTGAACGTGCCTCGAATTTTCCACAAAAATTCTTGCTAATTTTCCAGATAACCCAGTAACGCTACGCGTTTTCTGGCCGCGCTTAATCGAGCGTTTATCTCCGGATCGAGACAGCGCGGTGCTCGCTCATTAATTTGTTTATAGCGGTCCGGTACACGATTTTCGTAATCAGAGAGCGTATTGTGTAGAGCAGCGCGCGTACGCGGTCATGTATCCCGCGTGTACGTTCGTAATGTTCTTGTATCCATTCCGGAGAAATAATCACCGTCCGCCGTGTGATTAATACCTCTACTAGTTCTTGCAGGGCAGCCATTTTCATCGTTGTTCCAGCGCCGGACCGTTTAGTACGCGGGGATAAGGGTACGCGTGGGTTTATCTGGATCGTCGTCTTCCATTCAGAGTCGGGCACAATGGCATTGAACGATCTTTGCAATCAATTAAATATCGCTCGAATAAATATGAGTTAACGAAGCACCGGGATCTCGTCCGCGCGACGAGGGCCCAGTCGCGCGTTCCCCTCGATCCCGATCGATAAATCCCGCGGACGAAACGCCGAATTGATCGCTTTCGAAAGCACAGAGAGTTTCAAAAGTGTCCGCGCCGGGGGGACACCTCGAATATAATTGGACCTGATAAATTATATCTGCCGCAGCGTTGCACCATGTTACCGCGGACTTCTTTATTTACGAGCTTAACTTATCCCTTCTATTGTGCTCGGGCTGACTCGAGCTTGTCCGCGGGTACACTCTTTTATTTGGCATTTTATTGGGGACGTATTATGTAGTCATTTTTGGAGCCTGGACGCGTGGTGAAAGTACTTTTCGACGGATTTACTCGAAGGGTACGTCATCATATTTGTTAGGGTAAGAATAGGGTAGGAATATCTAAACAAATCTAACATAAGCGAACAGAAAAGATTTTTGTATCGATTATCATTTTGTGTTTGGTAGATATTACTGTGAAGAAAGAAATTCTTTATTGGAACAAAATTCAAGACAATTTATATTTCGAGAAATAGTATACGAATTTCGACTAAATTGAGAGATTGATTCTCTAATTTAAATCGTACCATTGGACATGTAATTATAAGATTCACGTTAAATAAATGTACATAATTATTATTTTTTGAAATAATGAAAAATGACAAAATAATTACAGTACAGAGAGTAATTTACATAATATGAATAAGCTGATTTCTCTCGTTTAATAACACATTCACATATACAAGTTACATTAGAATCATGTCGATAGCTCCATTGGAAAAATTTCCCCAATTCTCTTACATTCCACCTCAGACGCCATTAGAACAAATTAATCTCCACCCTTTTCGACTCTTTCATCAAAAGTAATTTCACAAATCGCAAACATACTTCACAAATAAAAATCAAGATCACAAATGAATTCATAAAGTGTGCAGAGTCCTGATCGACGAATAGTTTCCGCGTCGCCACGCCACAAGTACGATTTCTAAAAAGCGAACAACCGAGTCGGTCGTCTTCGTGGCCGGAGAAAATTAATTTGAACTCGATCCGACGGTACGTTGCTCCTGGATGATTCGAAAGAGTAGAAAGGGCAAAGCATCCGTGGATATTGCGCTCGTTGCGCGGGATGATATTTTAATACGACGTTATTAGCGATAATTTTATTTTACCATATAAAGAACGAGTTTCCATTAGTCCGGGCACCGTGATTGTGGTCGGGGCTCGTTACGCGCGCGAGGTATTCACCGTCGTTCTCTTCGTGTTCGCTGGTTATGACATTCCTGTTACTCCTTTGACGAGGAAGAAGAAACGTGTTCTTTATTTCCCATTGGGACTCCCGGGACGGTCCGCCGCGGTCGCGTTCTTACTGTACTTAAAAATCCAGCGATCCTAGATCGCCGTCAAGCGTGACGGGACTACGATGAATGGGACAGGGACTCTTCTTCCTCGTACTGGATGAATGAGACAGGAATCCTCCTTTTCTGCTCGGAGTTCTCGGGAACTGGTCGATGTCACTCGTTAAGTCCACGTCCGCGTACAGTAAGGAGCAAAACGGAACCAATCTTAAAAATTTCTGTGTAAAGGTCTTTTTTAAACACGTTCACTGCCGGACTGATTCACATGGAACTAGAGAGAATAAGTAAGAAAATGTAAATAATTATTATGAAAAGATGTTATGAAGTAGTCCTTTCCTTTATTCTGTGTATTTTATGGTGAAGTCTGACTAATGATGATAGAATCTCCTGAACGGGACAACGAAAGGTAGAGCTATAGGAAGGAGATTATACCATTCTTGATCAGACCTAGTAGCTAACCTCTCATCTTTAATTCAACATACGATATACATCAGTATACATTTCATTGTGATCTGTAATGTTAGAATTCAAATTTTAAAGGTTTTACAACCATAAGGCTATGCCTTTATATTTTCTTCGTAAGCTTCCTAATGCGTCGCGACATTCAACAAATTTTATACACAAATTCTGCAGAATTTTATTTCTCTCTAACATAAACGTCCCTTACGGACAAAGCCAAAGCGTTCAGCGATAAAAGACTGAACTGTTACAAAAAAAGAAAAATTTGTTAAATGCAAAATGAATGATTAAAAAGAAACAAAGATTCATCAAGAAACAAGAACATTGCAACAAGAAGAATTACACGTGCATTTGGAGCACTGAAGTTTGGACACAGAATTCTACGACATTACGAATTCGTTTTTTTTTTTAAATCTCCATAGATTTTCGACGAAGTTTAGATGGAGATGGTGGATTTCTGGATCGGGGATCAAAGCATTGGAGCGACGTGTTCGCCTAATAAATTCAGTCGGCTGGCGGAACGCTGATGCAACGACCGCGTCTGAAACGAGCGCATTGTTTCCACGAGAAACGCTCGCGTAACATCGGCGGGTCGGACCCTCGATAGAAAACAAAACCAGAAGGCGGTGGCTGGCGGGCAGGCAGGCGGCGTGTGTACGAGGAAAGGCGACAACATGAATGAAGCTTCCATTCATGCGTGGCTCTAACCCCTTCCTTCAACCCCCTCGCACCGTCTATGGGATCTTGTCCGCGGTACGAACGACACGACTGTGCGACGCACACGTGTAGTGATGGGAACGAGCACCTTGCAACTGAGTTGGCCAAAATTTAATCTAATTACTCCCGGTTACTATGTAATTATACAAAAATAATTGCACGTTCCTTTTAGGGAAAAATGGGGTTTCTATTTGAATTTAGGGGATCAAATAAGGATGGATGTGCTTTATGATATCTGACGGTGAAGTCAGTGATGGGCAAAACCCTAGGCTTCGAATAAATCTGAAGTTTGCCGATTTGTTTGTCTCGTTTCCTCTTTTGAAAATTTTCCACAGAAGGAAACGAGACAAACATATCGGCAAACTTCAGATTTATTCGAAGCCTAGGGTTTTGCCCATCTC
>NC_071976.1:8896880-8941913 GCF_026283585.1 Hylaeus volcanicus | reverse complement strand
ATCGGCAAACTTCAGATTTATTCGAAGCCTAGGGTTTTGCCCATCTCTGGGTAAAGTGAAGTTTTTACAAGTTTGATGTATGTTCTTTTTTGTACAATTTCGTAATTATTTTCATCATTTGAGTTCACTGTGACTTCTTTATGGTTACTGCAATGTTCTTCTTTTTATTCATGCATGTTATTCGTACTCATGTGTGGTATATGATATACTCATTATGGTAATTATAAATTTTTATTTCAAGAATAGTTAAAACAGGAATTATTTGAAAGAATGCTCGTGCATATTGTAAACTCTGGCAGGATACGAGTACTCGTGAGACTTTTGTTCCTCAAAGTGTATACAAGTATACAATGTAAACGTATTTTATTTTCATTTCATTATTGGGAAGTTGCGGATCGTCGCGGTAGCGTGAAGATGCTGCGACGATGTGAAGTGCGTTCTGAAGAGCGAGCTGAAGCGAATCGTCAGGATGTTCCGGTTTCCAAGAGAACCGGCAACTTTTGAATGGGCAGAACGTCACCAGACTTGCCATCGAATAGACGTGTTTACCTTGAGTTGTTAATAAACGTTTTGAGTTCTTGTTCCTTTTATAAAAGACGTGTTGATTACTTAAAATGACTACTCCTCGATGTGGCACCAGCCCCCGGCGCAACAGTATATTTGGTGTTCAGGAAAATCGGGGCTTGTGTCTGGATCATAATAGACGCAGAAATACATATTTACTATAATTGTAATTCTTCAAGCACCACTGTAATATTACAATTTGATGGTTTATAATTCATAAGGACACGATACAAACATACGTACCGAGCTTGATCCCATCGCTACACACGTGCACACGCGCAACTCGACGGCGCGTACGCCCGCAAAACGAAGCGCCGTGGCACACGTGACCGCCATTGTTGATTGCGGGGAAGAACCTGCAGCGCCGGGCTGGCGCGTTATTCCCTGAGCTTTTTGCAGGATACAGGACACCGATAGCATACTCGTTCCCGTTTAAGTGGTACTCTCGAGACCAGATACCGGGAGGATGCTCATTCATTCCCGCGGTCACGTAAGCGAGATTAGGCGTGTTTGGCGCCGATGTTTTTGACGAGAAACGGCGGCATCGTCGACCTCTCGCCGACCAACCAACGGAACTTGCCGAGGTTAACGACGTGGATCGGTCTTATGGCACGGACATTTGTTTTTCAGGTTCAGAATTAAACGACCTTTCGGCACCTTTCGATTTATTTTGTTTTCCAAAAATTCGTGATCCGTTCTGGTCACTTTTGTTTTTTTAATTTTTTTAACAGTTCGATGTCACAATCTTAAAGAGATTGTAAGAATGTAAACGCACCTGATTCCTGATTTACACTGTATTCTTTCTACAGGATTTTCGAAACGAATTTCTAAGAATAGCAACTGTTACAAACAGAATTTTATGCTGCGCATATGTTTGTGCAATCATTCTTTAGTATCGTTTGTCTGTTAACACTGGCATCCAATTTATGAAAGGGAATTCCCCCTGTTTTGTACACAAAAAGCATTCGTATCCTGCCTTTTTAAATCGAACATTTTTAGAACTTCATGCTTCATTGATAGGGATAAATAATTATAGTTCACATAGTATTTTGATGACTCAATTAAAATGTAACATGTTTCACCAAGCGAAAGTAAGTTCAAAAAAAAAAACAAAAAAACTTCTATATTCTTCATAAATTTGTTATTTCATGAACAAATAGGTTTTGTTTGTCATTTGTATTTACTTTTACTTCACATTGAAATGAATGGATTCAAGTAAACGACGTGCTAAAATTTAAAACGTGAATCATTCGCTAAATAATCGATTTCACAGTGAATAAATAAGAATCGAACACTTCAATCCATTGATACAAGCAGCCTCGTACACCCTGTACATATTTCAATGAGTTCTCCTCAAATTGAGTGTTCAAAGCATCGAATTGGCGATCGCGTTTGAATATAAAGCTAAGCGCGCGTCTCACAATCAGCCAATAACTTTCTCCTCTCCAACGTAAAGTTGTAGATGTTCGCGTCCGAAGAGTCAATCACCATAAATTATCACTTTCTACTCGGCGCAACAACTAGCACGGAGCGCGAATCCTTGAAGCGGTCTCACTTCGAATCGCAATGCATGCAAATTAGATATTTCATCCTCGAGGTGCAATTAAGCGCGAATCGAGGGCGTTACAAATGAAACGAATCAGCGTGAGAAATAAGTCTATTCTTCGGTCCAGCGTTTCTCAAACTGAGGTTTGCTCTCGAAACAGACCAAAGCAAACATACAGTGAACTGTAAAAATAATGTTTGTAGTAGTGTTTCATTTCGTCAAAAAAATACCTATTATAAATACTGTCGTAATGGATGGTTAAGCCAAAGGGCGTTGCTGAATTTCTAAGTAACATAAATGCTTCCAAAGCAGTTCTATCAAAATTATTTTGCACCGTTTCATTCTGCCTTTGTTACAGCTTCTGCTATATATAATTTTTTTGACAAGAATATTAATTGAACAGGAGATTAAATTTGAAATATTTTCACCTTTATTAACACCTTTTTCTTTCTTCAAAAATTCAACAGCTATATGCAATTAGTTTTAAACATTAAGCTTCCAATATTTACACACAACGAAATAAAACACTACGTATATATTCTGCTATATTATTATGTCTACTGTAATATTTATTTGTCAGTAATTGAATTCTATGAAATAATAAATTTCATTCAGGTTTCATTGAATCTATTATAGCCGTCACACATGAACAAAGAAGTACGACAACCTTCCCCCAAAAATTCCTAATGAAAGTGCTTTACACGTTGCCTAAATAAGAATCTAGTACTTATTTTCTTACTTTTGTTCCAAGTGGAATTGAGATCGTCCATTGAGTCGATGCGTTGTTCTATCGCAATCATCTTCTGAAAGCGTCCGGCGTCCGAGTGGTTGGATAATTGAAATTCAGTCGC
The DNA here is from genome assembly GCF_026283585.1 of Hylaeus volcanicus. Classification (NCBI taxonomy): domain Eukaryota; kingdom Metazoa; phylum Arthropoda; class Insecta; order Hymenoptera; family Colletidae; genus Hylaeus; species Hylaeus volcanicus. The sequence continues at coordinate 8,938,952 of NC_071976.1, read as the reverse complement.
GAGTTTCAAGGTTCAACGATGGCGTGACCTTTGTCACGGATCACTGTCTGAGTACCGGTAGCTTCCCCAAGGAAATGGCGGCGTGACAAGCGAGGTTCCTCAGCAGTGACAATCGAGAGGCAGAAACCCGTAAATCACGCCTTGATCGTGCAGTCGGATAAAATCATTGTGCTGGCGACGGCAAAGATAAACGTGTGTATACAGGGTGATCCTTATAAACCGACGATAGGATCCTTTATTCAATTTTCAGACAAACGGAACAATCATACAAAAAGAATTGAACTTTATATTGTTCAGGTGGCTCTTTTAATTATTTATGGAAAGAACATGGCCACTACTCACAATCTACTAATATTCGCCTGAGATAGATAGGTACTTGTTCGTGGCTCATTCGTGGAACGCACTGTACTATACGGAGATAAAAAGCTGGCTAGTTGGTCTGACTGGTGACACTATAATCTCCTTGATTATGCTACAGATTTCTTTGTTATAATCCTTATTGTACTGTTTTATAGTCTATACTTTACTATGTTTATAATACACTGTAGAATTCCATGGTATAATCCAGGAGATTATACAGTCACCAATCAAATCCACTAGCCAACTTCTCACCTCGGCTCAGTACATGTCCACCGACAGAAATTGCTACGATTATTTGATTGAGCAATCGAGAAAAGAAGCTATCCAAACAAGTCAGTATACGAAGGTAGCAATATCAGTAAGACATCGCAGTATCTTACCCAAAGGACACAGCTTATACACGGAAGCCTCGGTTAGTATCAACTCCGAGACAGAAGTCGTGAAAGTCTAAAATATCTCAATCGAATAGTTCAGTTTCAATGAGACACCACGCTCGCAACTTTCTTTGCCCTCGCGAATTTTATACGTTAGCACGAAGGTCCCCGTGTCCTCCAACCCGATCGCAAGAGCTTCCCCAAAGTAATTTCGTCGATCACTTAGTATCACCCTGTATACAAGCGCAGGACGGAATAAATAAATGCTCGCTGGGATCGTTTTATATCGAGCTGCTATCTCGACCTTTCTTTGCCGACGGAGAGGCTGGTAGGCTCGTCTTATAAGGAATAAGGGCTGCTTATGTGCGGCCGCGTACGTATTCATATAAGATCGTTTCCACGGCGAGACGCAAGCGCGTCTATTTTCCTCGGTCACGAGCGAAACTTAAGTACTCGCGCGGTTTGATGAATGGACCGTTGGACACACGCAGCACGTGGGTGGAATTACAGACGATTCCGATGGTCCGTGCCGCGCCGCGTTGCTGGAAACGCGAAACGATCTACGATCCACGATCTATCGGGCGATGGAATCGTTTCAACGGAGCAAAGATCCATCGTGACGTCTGAATCGGACGGAAAACGCTGATTCGATTTTCTTTACTCCTTGACATAGTAGAATAGAGCAATAAAGAGGCATTCTTTCCTAAAATATGTGTGATAAATTGAAAATTCATATAATTGTGTCTTTTTTTTTTTATATATACTGTCATACATAGAGTTTATGTACGAGCTATGGTTAGGTGGTTCTATTCGGTCTATTTAGGTGTAATAAGTAGAATCTTATAATTTATTTTTAATTTTGTTTTTATTTTTTGTATTCGTTAATAAACTTGTCTGTAGGTTCAAATTACAGATAACTATAACAAGGTTGATAGGTCATAGGTTGAATATCGTAAATCTATATCTCTTTTTTCCACCTTCAACAAACATCTAGTAGTTTGTCTTAATCACTTGAAAATAGAAAGACACTTGGCCCTTGTCTACATGAATTATATTTACATAAATATTTTTGAATAATGGAGAAGCAAAACGGATTTTTCAATCAGTTAATATCTATGTAATGATCGAATGATGTCTAATATTATTAAATACAGGACTCTCCATCAAGATAAATTACTATTATTATTATTATTATTATTATTATTATTATTATTATTAAACGTCTTTATCGTGTACAGTGGCATAGTGTTCATTCATTATATGCAACAGAAAGTAATTTACGCAAAGGCGAGGTACAGCTGGTTTTCAACCTACCAGCGATTTTTTCAATAATAAATAAATAAAGTGGATCCACGGACGCGTAAGACAACCATTCTCAATGAATGAAGATCCATAGTAAACACTGCGACAACTCGAGGGTCATTCACTCGAGGGAAGTTTACTTTGCAACTGATGTCGGTTTGACGATTGCACGCAATGAGGAAAATGCAGAATGCAGGAAAGTGGGTTTCACATGAATTATTGGAACACGATGTTACGCAATGTTTGAATATATGTATGCAATTGCTCCCTAGACAGTAAGGAAGGAATTCTTTGTGAAATATCGTTACCGCTGACGAAGAGTGGATCCATTATGAAAATACAAAACGCAAGAAACGGTGGTTAGACCACGATCAGCTTCGATGCCTAAGCGTTCGCTGTAAGAGAGTTATGCTTAGCATTTTAGTTGGATATGAAGGTTGTCTTGATTTATGTTTCGGTTTACATTTATTATGTTTTCTCCAATAAAAAGAAACGGCTAATAGAGAAGCTCTGTCACTGCCAACGAACAGAACCTCTGGGCGATGCATTAAATGAAAAGGGACGACTCCAATAAATTGATTAATTGCTTGCTCGTTTGAAATTAAACGCACAATAAAATACTATTCCTTTTTGATTGATAACTTCCAGCAAAACAAACTTCAGCGTTCGCCAATATATATTCCAGCTGCGTCAATCGAACGCTTCCGCCCATTTTTGCAACCATCGTACGTCTTTGGATCCATCGAATTTTTGCTCGAATCATCTCGTACGTTGCTCCGTACCGACGATACTCGACTTCCGAAGACCGAGAGCGTTCGAAACGCCAGTTCTAGTACATAACAAACTTCTTTCCGCGGTACACGCGTTGAATTCGCGCAGAAGAAGCGCAGGAATGTTTACGAGGTTCGCTTGGCGTCGGCGTTCTTTTCTAGGAATGTAAGAGCACCTTCGTCGCTTGCTTCCCGTGGAAGATCTTATTTGTAGAGCCAGCTATTATCTTCGAAAAACGCGGCTGAATAATGTCCGGGTTGACGATGCGCCGCTGGAATACGATGTTTGATGAATGAAGGCGAAGAAGAAGCCGGTGAACCAGACGGACGAGGTCTGGCTGACTTCCTCTCAATGGGACGAGTCGGTTGGTCGTCTTTTTAAAGGCTGGCCTCTCGTGTCGTTAGGCTCCGATAATTCGTTGCGTCGTTTTGTCCGTATATGGACAGGGAACGAATCGAGTTGCTCGTATTTATTCGTATCCTTTTTTTCCCCTGCGGCGTTGTTGATTTATAATGCCCCTTTTCGTGTCGTGCAATTATCAATTCCTTTGCAACGTACTTTGTTTATTTTTTCAGGTAATAATAATAGGGGTATGCTTGTGTAATTTGGAGTAAAAACATAGTAGCTTAATACGTTGAGAAGGTAAGAAATATTCGGACGTGTTGAAGTCAACAATTCTGTATAATGAAGTGAATTGTTTTGAATGATAAATGTGATAAAGTAACCAAAGTACAGCTCACGAATACTAATTCTTATATAGAGTTCTACGTTCCTAGTCGATGCTCTAATCTTTTGGAAAGTGAACTTCATAATATAACAATTTCGCCGTTTTAATTCTTTGAGGTTTTTAACCCACTTAACTTCGATGAGCTAAGTAATATATTTTTACACATGTATTGCAATTGCTTATTCTATTTTCTATTTTCCTTTATACTGATTATCCATTTAATACAAAATAGAAAATGAAATGCGATTTACATACAGGCAAAGTTTATAAATTAACCACGCTTGATATTTTCTTAATATACAATCTCTCGATGTTTCGAATCACGTAAATCACTAAAAATAACCATTGAGATTCTATCAATAGTCCATTAAATGGGTAATTACTGCGCGTTAACGGCTAAAAGCGCTCGTTGCAATTTAAACGATCGATGCCCATATAAGGACATTCCGATTTGTACTCCGCTTGTGTTTATCTCTCGTGCCAAGGTTTTTCCAACGAAACGACAGGTTATGATTCATGCAGTAATTATATTCGTTAATAACACGTTACAACAATCGCTTCATGAATATTTCCTCGTTTGCTTTGTCAAGGTCCTTTTTATACAAACGTTCCAGAAACGCGGAGTTTCAGTCATGATTATTGACGGTGATATCCTTCCACATTAATTATTTGTTATAATGTTTATGGTTAATGATTCGTAAGTCGCGGAGATTGAAGTTCATAATAAAATTAAAAAATAATAACATTGCGTTAATTTAATCTTTTCGAAGGGGTAATCAAATTGAATACTTAGACACAAATGAACATTGTGACGGAATGTTTGGAATTTTTTGGTCGTTCAATATTAGTGCCATACCATAAATAATTTTATTATGTGTTTACTTCTGTTAGTTTTTTAATCTTAAGTAATCTTCGACTGTTCCAGGTTTCTATATTTTTATTTATTTTCAATGCAGGAAAGCGTACTCCTTAATCAACAATTTCCATTTTCCTCTAACTTAACAAATATTTTCCCCTGAAAATTTAGAAATTTCAACGAATCTTCCTCGTTTGCTTCCAACCCAATCATTTTATATTTTACATTAGGTAATACAATCACGTTTATTCTGGAGACGAGTCAGGACGCAGAGGTCGAAACGCGAATGGATGGTGTCTCGAGGACTGTCAAGTTGTCGTCTTTAAATTAATAACCATTCATTGACTTTCGTTGTTGCTTTCGTGCCAAGTCTGAACCTATCCCCCGGATGACACACCGTGATTTACGAGCTGGCTGGCTTTGTTTAATAACGCGCCGCGTATGAAAGGCACCCGGAAGATTCCGCGATGTTAGATATCGAGGGTTTCTGCCATTTGAAATCGCGGTATTCCAGAGATAGGCATAGCGGCGCGGTAAGCTACGTTGTTGCGCTGTTCACCCAAAACCAGAAGTCCCTAAGTAACACCAGGTGCACGCACTCGAAGGTGAAATATTCTGCTTTCGGATCGCTGGAAAGAATCTCTCGCTTCTTCGGGAAGGAACGAACGCGTGCCTCTTCTCTCTGCCCCTCAGCCTCTAACGGGGAACGTTAGTAGTATCGAACAGACTTTCTCCGATTCGATGTTTTCGAATTTGTGCGATCGCGTGGTGGCATGGTCTTCTAGGGATACTAGTTGTACGATTTTTTTGATCGATCTCTTCGGAACAACCGAACGATTAGTTAGAAGTTTACTTATTAAGCTTGGGGGTTGGCGGATGAATGGCTCGGGGAGATTCGAGTGATACTTGAAGCAAATAGAGATTCGATTAGGATCACAGGAAATTATGATTTTTCTGTCAAAGCATAGGTGGTACAAATATCCAGGTATAAATCTCTTAAAAATTCATTTCAAGTAGTTTTTTTAATTTTCAGTCCTATCTTAAGTAAAGGCATTTCAGTAAAAATGGCTTTCCATTATCGTGAGTTGTACAATAAGTGGAAGTTACTTGAAATATATTGCGTTAATTAAATTCAACGATATTATAAAATGCTTGATTTAACCACGTTTATAACGACACAACAATAAAACAATTCCTTCTCTCCTCTGTCAATGATACTATACTCCAATTTCAACTTCTGTCTCTAATTCGAAAACTCCACATGTCCTAACAAAAGATACCTGTGTAGCTGTCTTCAATTAGTCGCTCTGAATTCCCGCGAGGTTTCTTCGTCGATATTTCACTCGGGAGGACAATGGCCAGGTATAGTTTTCTAATCAGAGAACGGTCTTACCATTAAGAGGGTAATCCATCATTCGTCGAGCCTACGTAGTCCAAGTGAAACCTGGAGGGGGGACCTAAAATACATCTGAAACAGGTGTGGCCGTCGTGGAAATAGAATAGGCAAGTTCGCGGATTGGCGCGAGACAACGAACGGATTTTGTCACGATTTCCAAGAAAAAATACCCTTACGCAATCGACATAGTCAGTGGCGCAACCAGGAGGGTGCAAGGGTGGAATTTCTCTATTCTACAAACATAAGTTTATTAATCGTCCAAGTTTTCTTGTATGCAAATTTAAAAATAAATTAATGTCATCCAGAAGATACTTGAAAGAGAAAGACTTTAAACAGTCGATCTCCATTCTCGATGGGTGTACAGTTGCTCTCAAAAGTATCCGCCTGCCTGTACAACACATTTAACATGTTTAACGCTTATTATATATTTAATCAAGATTAAAGCTGGAAAGAAGTTTATTCAAAGAAGTATTCCTATCCATGAAAATATTATAAATACATGCTCTGAAGAATTTGTCCAAAGTCGATATTTATTTTGTACAAACATAGTTAGAATTCATTATATCCAATTCTTAAGAATCTTATCCCATTCTGACTAGGACCAGTAAAAAGTCATTTAAAATAAATCTTCAATAGTGTTCGATTCTATATACAAAATTTAAATAAACTCCCATTTCTGTAACTCCTAGTAAAGTTTTGTAAAATTATTTTTTAATGGAGTCTAGTACGTAGTAGTTTCTGTTGATTTTAATTGGACACCCTTTGATAAATTTGTAGGCACGACGACGGCCTTGCCTTTTCGAAATTTTCGTGCTCGAGACAATGCTAGGATTGTACTCGTACGATCATGGAGGATTAAACGACAACAACGCATTGGCCACGGGTGGGCGAACTCGTTACGACGTCTCATTAGTCAATGTTCGGTCGGTTCGCAAAGTAAAACGAAATACTGTTGCGAACTCAAGGTTACGGCAAATTAATGGATCGTGCGTGAAAGGGAATACAATTGTCGGGAATAAGGAATTTTTAAGAACGATCCCGATGCACACGGTTGTCCCGTTTCAACGGTTCCGATTGACAGAATTTACTTCAAACGTCTAGTTTTTCGAGGTTTTAGTATAAGAGATCTTTAATTTTAAAAATAGCTTAGATTAGTGATTATGTATACATTTTTTCCGTAATGTGTCTCGTTTAAAATGATTCGAATTAGTATTTATCACAAACGTTTTATTTTTCAAAGTTCGAGAACGAAAAATGATTAAATCATCAAGTGTCTCATTTAAAAATACAAGAATTGAGATGTGGCTTTATATAAGTAAGCTTTGTAGAAAAGAATTATTCTAATACAGTAGTGATTATTCGAGACTACAATTTCTCTCTTTTCTCAAACAAAAATACTATCTTCCTTTCCTATAATCATTGTAACCACTCGCTATTAATTTTTTCAAACTCTAACTGAACAGTATCCAACAAAAAAAAGTTTAAAGTTTTTCCTAGCTTGTATAAACCAGAGCAAATATATTTTAGAAGCTTACAATTGAATTATTCCATTCGAAGTAAACTTACCATCGTTTCGTCTCGCATTGTACTGTATCGTATTGAAATTTATTCAAATCTGGCCGCGCTCAGAAGGATAAGGCATCGAAAATACATCGAGCAAGGTGAACACGGAGGCTGCAGGTAGCTTCTTAAATTGTTTCCGTTCCGTTTTTTTGATTAATGACACGACAGGGTTCGTTTGTTCGCGCACCTCTAATTGCGGGCCTTCTTTCGTCGTGGAGGGCCAGTTTGCATAGGTAAAACATTGTCTCAGGTTCGGAATAATGAGATACGGGGCAACGAAATCCATTTACGATCCACGTGATCGATGCCATTGGCACGGACGCATATTTATCTCCGAGCTGTCACGAAAACATCGCTCCATCATTTTTAATTAAGAGAACTCGTCTCGGTGATCTCATTTGGTTATCGATTGCTGCGTTCGATACGTAATTACGTAGGCAGAACTAGTTTCATATTCGACACACTACATCCTGATTTCAACGCCTTTTTCGAACGCCGTGTATGGTCAGCGCCTCGACCAATTTTTCTGCTACTCGTGAAATGTCGTTTACATTGCAATGAGCATTTCACTTCTGCTTGTTGTACCGACTCGATGCTGAAACTTTCGAAAAATCTGCTTCTTGGTAGAGAATAGATTAAAAGTACTCTAGTTTATTACTAAACGGTATTTTTAGGGTATAGAAAGAAGTGAAACTAAGAATAATAAAATATGAAAAGGATTGCAAATAAATATACCTATGAATAATCGATTTAGAGGCAGGTTATACATTGTAGAAATTTACTGATAATATTTATCATCGATTTAATTTGCGAAATATTACTACTAAATTTCTGTATGTTCTTAGGAATTTAAAAATTAAAAACAATTTTTGTACTGTTCGTATTCCATACAATCTTCTCATGTTACAGGGTCGACAAGAAATAATAATCAGACTTTATTATCATCGCTCGGACGTTATTATTAAACAACGTGTCCATACTTGCAATATCAATCTTACTTTCTGTTTAACAGTACCGTGCAAAGTATTTTTGGTTAGTCAAGTTTCGGCGAACGTTTTCGAACCCGACCCTGATTTTCGAGGATATTTTTAAACTCGTACGTAGTTGCTAGATTTAAAAAAAAAGTATGTTTTGAGATAGCTCTAAATACTCGTGAATCGATGGCTCGGAAAAAACATTTTTAGATAAAGTCTCTACGTAATACTTGGCGCGCCATGGAGAGTTCCTTCGACTCCTGAGTTCAAACGTCATTTTTCTATAGGAATATTAATTATTCATAAAAAATTGCTACCTGCACCTGAGTCACATTAACGGAGAAAATCCTCTTCTATGTTCTAAACGAGGTGATAGTATTCTAAATAAGGCGACAGTTAAAGTGTTAATGGTTTAACGAACGTGACAGCGTTTACATAACAAGCGGCGAACAGCGTTCGCCGAAAAACCGTAAGAATTTAGTAATAAACAAGCGCATAACGGGCAGAGACGCGAGAGTCGCGTGCGTGGGTGTCAGTATTTTCGTTCTAACCTAATTCAGTAGTTCTAGGGTTACATGGGTGGCTTCCTAAATATAAAATCTAGCGCGCCGTACGCTGTAAAACGTCGGATGGCTAACACGCGCGTGTTTTTTGCGCGGGACAATGCGCGTTTAGCAGAAGAATGTTACTTAACCGACCCGCTATGTATCTCTCGAGCGGATTCCGATAAAGCTCGTCGGCGATAAACGACCAGGCGCGACGCCACCTTTTTCCGCGCGACCGTTACGGACATCTTAATTGCAAAGGGTACGAAGAAACCGCCATTATAGATTTTCTTTTCGTAGACGCTCGCGATGAGTCTCATGCGATGGGTTTCCACGACACCTAAGCGATACCATTAAATAACGCTACGAAATTAAAGTCGAAGACTCCGACATTTCATTTAGTCATTTGACTATCGATACCTTTCCAAGGGTTTGCAATCGTTATCAAACTCGTCAAATAATTTGTCTCGATGTTTTTAAGGATCAGAGTAGGGGAATAGTAAGATTTTTATAAAAATGATTTTAGTAATTGATAATATTGTACTTCCTACATTTTTGTTTCGTAAATGTAATTACTGTATGAAAAGGCATTTAAATTAAATGTATTCGAAGCAATGAACTGACGTTTGAAGCTCTATTAACAAAGCTAAGGGTGACCACATTGAAACCCTCTAAATATGTCGTATATCTCTTCGACGTAAATGAACCTTAAAAATGTCCAAAGAATACCAATCAAAAGCTTATTTCACGGTAAAATTACAAAAACACACAATTATTTGGATACGTACAAATACGTTCTAGTACTAGTGTCCTAGTACCCCAGTTATCAACAGAAGGGTTAACTCCGATTTTTTCTCGTACAATACACGAGATATCTCGGTGACCTGGTGCGCAATGCGTTAAGCATTCGCCTAACGATTCTGACAGCCATACTTTCTCGAATTAGCGGGTATGGCGATCGGAGGTGGGTTTTGCTTGGATCTGGCGCGGAGATCCGCGAGCCTCGTCGGAATGGGGGGTACGCGATCGAGTGGGACACGAAGGTGGGTATCCAGACACACGGTGGGAGAGTTTCCACATCGAGATACCTGCCAATCGCGATCGGCGGGTTTTACCCGCAGCCACGATTCCCCATGCATCCGGAGACAGATTGCAACGGTGAAATAATAGCGGCGCGTTGCCCCCGCGATCGGCTCTACCCCCTTTTTCCGTTCCCTACCGGCGGCCTGGCTATGACATTTACATTCGGACATACCAGCCGGGAAAAGTCTTACAACCTGGCGAGTCTCGGTCGTCCAATCAAAGTTCCAGAGAGGGCTTGTGCAAGTGACACCGACACGTACTGTCCCCCGTTCGCCGCGTGGCTTTTTGCGCGATTTCTTTCGGCGAGATCGTTACTATCGCTGCTATGTTATGCCAAAAGATTGCACGGCGAGCCGTTTTTTTGGCCAATGGAAACGCGATGCGGCATGATTGTGCATTCGGTGAATAACGAGGCTCTCGATGAGAAGATTGAACGAAGATTGAGGAGACACGAGTTATTATAGGTTCCTTTGGTGTACTCGTGAATGTTCGTGCGTTTATGACAAGTGGAAATATGGGAAAACGTATGAGAGTGCGCATATATGCAAAAATATATCAAATAACAAGAATAAAATATATGTTACATTGTTTTTAGATGATAAGACATACTTTCATTTCAATCTTAATTCTTTATCTGCATTTATAAAAATATACTGATTATAGATACCCTAGTGGTGTCGTATCGTAAACCACCCTAATCCTGATACACTTTCAATTATTTACACCTAAATAATATTAAGAAATGTAAATGAATTTTATGCTTACAAGTTAGTTACATTCACTGTAAATTTTATTTAATGATTTAGTTAAAACTATATGCCAGCATTTAATGCCAGCATTAGGAAAATTCATGTCAATAATAGGATATCAGTTGCATTTACCAAAACCATTGAAAATTCACAACCATTCTACGTAGTACACAATTGTTGTTAATACGATTTTTCTGTTTGTTTCAGGTAAGTCAGCAAAACTTAATATATTCAACTGCACAGCTGTTTTCCAAAGAAATTCCTCGTCACAGGTATTCATCATAATTATTCACCATTGACAATGAAGCAAACAAAACGATTAAATATGCATATAACTGAGCCATCGAGAATCACAAGCTGACACTTTATAAATTAATGCTTGCCTGATGCATCGTTTACGTTACCGATAATTTCTTTTTGACTCATGTCCCTGTTTGCAGACGAGTTTTCGTACTAAATGCACTGCCACTAATTAGAGGCACAATAAGAGTTCAGAAGTAATTTCAGTATGTCGGACGCATTCTGCGTTGGCTTGGATGAATGGAATCCAAATAAACAAGCTCTCCATGAAAGACTTCGCAACGCATCTGGACCTCGATGCTAAACGAATTCGCGACGAGTACATGGAAAGTACTTAATCATGCGATGCGATCATTCGTCAGAACTGTCATCGACCGAACCGACGAAATTTCACCGTCCCATTTGTCAGGGTGACTTCAGAGGTGGACACAATTTTTATCTGAATATGCATTCGAACGAACACTGTTACGAAAAACATTCACAAGCTTTGGGTTTGTGCAATGAAGGTACGTTGCAAAATGACCAGGAATATGACTTGGGCTACTATAATCCACAATATTTGATCTAATCGTAGCAGGCTATAATATTTAATAGTTTTAGAGAAAGATTTCTTTCCTTCTCCAGAGAAAGAAGTATCGAGTATGATATTCTAAAAATAGTAAAATTTCTTTCGATAGTAGAGGAACGACTGAACAAAAAGTATTTAACGAAGAAAAGTTGGAAATGTGAAATTGCACAATAATAGTACATGATAAAAATAAACCAAACAGAATATTCAACGTAAGTCACTAGTGTTTATTACTCCTAAACCTAATCGTACAAGTCGATGGCTCACAGTACACGTATTGTGCGTCCATTTTTAGTATCTCTGAGAAAAACAGATTCAAAGATTCGCCGATATTCAGCGAAACAAGTAAAAACTTATGTGTATGTATAAATTTTCCATCGAACGAACTTGGCGAATGAATCATTTAAAAACGTTCCATTACTTGTTCCATATAAATTACTAATTTTAATCATACAATGAAGTAAAATTCTACGAGAAACAAATAAAGCTTACCTCGATAGCTGTCTAATACTATAAGCATCGATTTCAAATGGCTTCGCAGTGTTTTTCTTCGTTATTACTCGATGCCAGAATATAATTTTGACAAGTGCTGTTAGGTCTGCGACGATCATGGGCATAGTTTTACGCGATTTCCTAGAAAAACACCCACGCGAGCGACAGAGGCACGCGTGAGTTGCGTCAGTGCCGAATTAAAAGCGGTACGCCTTGAATAGTTTCGTGGCAGAGAAGGTATGAGCAGTTTAACGGTATTGATAGTCGGGGCTCGGGTATTCCTTTCAGATTTCAGGCGCGTGGGCGATCCAATTGGCCTAACCGTAAGGTGGTCCACCGTCCGCGCACAGGAAGTGCTCGTTTTCTCTTCTTTATACTTTGAACAGATTGCGTCGATCGTCGATTCGGGTGGTATCGCGAGGACCTTTTTTTTCATTCGAAAGTGGGCATACACTCGTCGCGAAAAGTATGATGACGTGACAGAAAAATCCGTATTTCGAAAGAAAAATAATGGGAATCAGTCTACTGCTTGAGCTTAAGTAAGGTAATGCAATGTAACAAATATAAATTCTTTAATTCTTTTCTGTAGGAATTTTTATTTGTGTTTTGTAATTTATTTCAAACGGACGTCATGAGATAGTTTCTTGATTGGTACTTTGAACAATTCTTCTTATTATAGTAGGTTGAAAATAGATTTCAAAATTTCATAAATTGCAAATAAGAATAATAAATACGTATTAAATACTACTGAATACTAAGTACATTTATATGTTACGTAAATTTGAAAGTTCAATAATATAGATTCCAATATATTCTTTTTATTGTAAGGTTGAAAGTAGATTTCAAAATTTCATAAATTGCAAATAAGAATAATAAATACATATTAAACACTACTGAATACTAAGTACATTTATATGTTACATAAATTTGAAAGTTCAATAATATAGATTCCAATATATTCTTTTTATTGTAAGGTTGAAAGTAGATTTCAAAATTTCATAAATTGCAAATAAGAATAATAAATACATATTAAATACTACTGAATACTAAGTACATTTATATTTTACATAAATTTGAAAGTTCAATAATGTAGATTCCAATATATTGACTTTTTGAAGTAACTAATTTTTAAATCTAATTTTCATAACATTTTTATTGGATCAGTGTGTCTTTCACTACGTCCCGAAGAGAACTCAAAATATGACAGTTAAAATCGTCGAAGACTCTCCTAATATGGACCCGACTTATCAAATATCTGCCCATTCCGCTACCCTCGGGTATTTAACAGCGGGAGATGCCCTTTTTAGGCTGGTCGGGACACTTTTCGCGACGAGTGTACGCCCTGAGTGACAAATATTACGCGTTATGTAAAAACAAAAAGAGGTAAATACGCCGATTGCCGAGATAAGTACGTCGAAGTGCAAAAATCCCGTGACAAGGTGAAAGCTGTGTACGCTCTTTTGATGGAAATCGACGTTCGATTCCCGCGTCGAAACGAAGAAATATTCCCTGGTATCGGCGACCATTTATCGTGTAAACGTTTGCTACGCGTCCTGTATCGCGGCACGCTAGATACGTGTTATTATATTTTTACGTTTCGCAACGGTGCCCAGTTCCGACGATGAGAAAACACAACGTGCACACGCGTTACGGGAAATTATAATTCTCGTGTCCGTTGCTGCCTACGTTGAAGAAAATTGACGGTCTCCATCTATGGGATTTTTGTTCAGAAGCTCGCGTCTATTCAATAGAACTGAAAGCAAACATCGAGTGGATGATTAACTCTCCCTGGAGGAGCGATAAAATTTTATTCTCTGTCGTGAAATGTATTCCTAGAAACACGAGATGCGAGAGTATACGAGAAGGAACACTCGTGGGATGAATTATTGTTGACTTGAGCGCGATTGGAATTTAAAAAAGGGAAAGGTTAATGGTGGCAGATGTTATAATGTTGCTAGATGGTAGATCTCTAGTTAGGAGCCAACTTTAGACGACCATTGGTTTTTGAAATAAAGGAAGATAAAGTTTGGATAAATCTTTTCCATGATGGATTCCTGACATCAACCCTTTGAGTACCAAGTGCTATATGTAAGTGCTGTAACTCATTAAAAAAATCAATTTTGCTTTACGAAAATTACATCACTATCTAATGCACATAGATTTATTTGTGCACGATCAAAATAAATCTGAAGGTAGTAACAAAAACGTAAGGATGGATTAATCAAAATAATAATGTAGAACAACAGTAATAAGAATAAAGTATAAAAATAAAAATAAAAGTATAAAGATACACGTGACTCAGGATCAATTTTCCCTAAACTCCCTAATATGTACATTCATTAACGACCAGCAGTTACCTACCCAGTAACTAACGAACATGATCAGTTATTAATTGCAATACACGATCACTTATTACTATAATAATGAAGATGTGTATTCACTACTAATGGTTCGCATTCACTGGCCATCAGCTTCCACCGTAACCCATCGACTGATAATTTTACGCTTACACAATTTATCGAATGCGTCGAAGAGATTTATGAAAAGAAATCTTCATTATCAAGAATGGCTTCCCCGGGGAGCTCCGATGGATTAATTATCCAGCAATACGTCGATGGGTGGCGCGTTTGAACCGGTTCGTCAGCGAAAAGAGCGCAAAACTCGAGTCCGAAATACGTGTCGTCGATAACCGCAGCCCACGATTGGCAAATGTCGAAAACTTGTTTATGAGCATTAAGGACTTATAATTGGCCACTTTTGCGTCGATGGTTGATGGGGTTCGCATACGCGGAATATCCTTGCGATAGCCACGTGAACGCCGCCCATTTCCTGTTTTGGGGTGGTCCCTTTATCAACTCGTAAGGGTGGTTTTATATTTGGTTGTCCCGAAAGTTTCTTTCGCGAGTTGCACTCAATTATTTTATGTGGTCGTGTTTATATAAATAGACAATCTAATTTCATAGATATTCATGTGGTAACAGTAATGGAGCAAATTGAATCGTGCACAATTTAGTAATGTAACATAAAACATAAAATATTGTGTATGTATTAATTATTAATAAAACGAAAGAAACTTTTGGGACAACCTAATAATTCTTCTACGTGAACATTATATTTCTTGTACCTTTTGTGTCACTCAGGAAACCATGCCCAGTAAAAGCTTGTAAAACTTTCATCTCAATTGGATGGGTGAAATTTCTATGAGAAAGTTAACAGAAAATAAACTTGGCTTCGTTATGATATCGATGATATATGATAGGAGTAGAGCGATGTTCTAGTAAAGGAAATTGCAAAACTACTTCCTCCATTTTCTCGAGGCATCTTGTTTTATTTGTATACAATTGCCTCGATCGAAAGCACTCCTGGTAGTCATTTCACGGTTGCATAGTGATGGATGTACCTTCTATTGAAATGACACAATAACTGCATCTTCGGAGAATTCAAAATGGCGTACTTCCTTTTATATTAAGAGCAATAACTGCGTCTCGTCCTGGATCTGCTGGTGGACTCTCCAATGAGGGCTTTGACATCCAAGCCTGAGAAAATATCGAATTATTTGTTCAAAAATTCCACTTCGTCGCTCGACCAGATAAATTTCAAATTGCGTACTTCCTTTTACATTAAAAGCAACATATACTATCGTTATACTATTGGTTCGTTTGAAAAGTCCATGTAGATTTTTGGTAAATTCTACAGGTCTGAATATATCGGAATAGTTGAAAACGAATGTGTACATCCCTTAAAAGGTGGAAAGGTTGTGGAACGAAATGGTACTTATGGAATATCACTTCGAATTTTTCTTAAAAATAGGCACGAACTCTCTGGACAACCCAATGTATTCAAATGAAAATCAAAAGATTATTTACACTCCACTATTTGTGAAAAACAATAAAAGTTTCCCCTAGAATCTGAACAGAAAGAAATTAGAAAACTCTCGAGGGCCTGAGCTTGAAGTTCCATCAATTTCTGAATAAATTCTCGTTCGTTCTAGCAAAAGAATCATCAAACCAATCAACTAAATATCAGCAGATCGAATAATCCGAAGGCGCGGAGAATGTATCTCGAATCCATCTGACATTTAATTCATGTTCGCGCGGATATCGTCACTCAGGCTACCGTCGATAGAGAGACGTCACGTTGCTGGTACGACAATGTGTCGCGAGTTTATGCGTCTGTGTCCAATATCGCGGAGGCGTACATTATATCCCGCATAGGTTAAGCCACCCCGCCTACTTGCTCGACGTGTCCCAATACCTGGCAGCGATATGTCAACAGCTACTTTCCCCTTCGCGTCCTGGCACCAGGTTTTATCCGAGCGACGCTTACGGGGCTACGTTATGCTACTCAGCTATGGCGACAGCTCTGGAGTATACAAGACGGCTGACAAGCTGTCGTTTTAACGTACGATCGCACTCGGAGCGAAAAAGGAGAAGTCATCGTTACCTTTCGACGTGCTCGACGATGAAAGGTCAAGTCGACCACTGAGCACTGCTCGAGCTTCGTCTATCGTAGGTTCAGGTTTTCCTTGGGAGATAAAATGTCGTTCAACCCCTTGGACTTGTTAAATTTTTGGTATTCTATAAACCTTTTCGTGAAACGATTAAATTTCTTCCGAAAATTACTTAGATGCTAAAATTGTCTTAAATGTATACTAAAATTACTTTATACAGTAAAAGTTACTATAAACGTCCTGTACAATACAAATGGTAGTTTCATACAAAGGTTCATACTAAACTACGATACAAACTTTCTTCTTTTAGACACAAATATACATAAATGTTAAACTACAACAGCTTCGTATTACTAATTTGTATACGAAATTATTCCAAGTTATCTGAAAGCAATACACAAAGGGTTAATTTAATTATTTGATAAGAAAATGTTCCTCTGTTTGAAGTTCTCGTCGCTCGAACCTTCAGTTTGCGAAAAGCCCGTACAACGTAACATTATCCCGTATCTGTCCACCGTGCCAGACATCCGGCGAGCGGACACGGTTTTCCCTCTAACTCCAAACGCTAAACGATCCCACGCGACGTCTCGTTCGCGTACACGCGATAGATAACAGCACGCGTAATAAATCGCGTGCATTAGCGGATGAACGTTGCGGTTGGACGGACGTACCGGCGAAGAGCGGAGATTGCACGTCGTCCGGTGCACCGCTGTGGGAAACACGACTTATCCACCAGCGGTGGAGCCTTCAAGGCTCATTAACCCGCGAGACAGCGCGTTAGGCTGGATTACGTCGTTCCTTGGTGAACGCGTACGCTGAACTGGTCGCCGCGGTCGCGGAATGTTAGCTTTCGTTGCGTATATTTATACGGCCGTACGCGGGAAGAGAAAAATACGGGATGATATTTTACAATTTCTTCTTGCTAGGGAGTCCGCAAAAGGCTTCTTTATAATACAGTTTATGACACTTGGCAGCCTACCAGGTAGGGGAGAGATTAGGTCTATGGAAGATCGTACGGTTAAGACTCCTATTACGCGGTTAATTGAGTCGTTCACTGCACCAGTCACATAAAAATTGTAACATTACTGGCGATTATTTTTTGGCTATTCTTTCTTACTAATTTTATATATCGTTAGATGAAAGCTACATCTGTATTTATGCATTCTACGATATTTATTTCAATTTATATTATAAAGGGAATTTTACAAAAACAATGTACATTATTTCGTCGCATTTCGATTTGTGCAATTAACGGTTAAATTCTTACTGTGTTGTAGGACATTCAGAATTAGTGTATGCTAGATTAATACCAATTTTGTAACGAGATTTTTGCGTTACATTATTGGAGAATTTAATTGTGAATATCGAATCTGAATGGAGATCGTTACTTCTGTGTTATAGAATTTCAAATAGCTTGGAAAATGTACATCTCTATGTCAGTATCCTCTAAGAGGATAATCTCTCAAAAATAATCGTGATTACTATATATCGTAAATTTTTCATCGCCACCAGAGATGCAACCCTTCGAGCCCGATTTCTCTGTGCCCTTCCACATGATGGTTGACACTCAACTAAACGATCCAGCACAAAAAATTCATGCAGAAAAATTCATCTATTTTTTAATACATTCCTTTAGAAGATCTCTTTAAAACATCCTCTTAATATAATTAACATAGTGAAACGTGGAATTCAATTTTATTTACCTGAAATGAACGAAGTGGATCGTATGTTGCAACGTGGTGGAACCACCCGGTACATGGCGACAGTGAACGTGTTAAACGGTTAATTGCGTTCTGTCCTATCTGGTTTAACCACGTTTCATTGTGCTCGTGTACGTTTACTCGCGACATTGGCTCTGAGAGCGAACGTGTTAGGTATTAACCGGTGCATATGTAGGCATAGTCGTTCCTGGCTGAACCACTAATGCGCAGAAATAACAGGCAAAGGAGGGCACAAAAGTTATGTCGGTCCGCTGACCGTAAGGCTCTCGGAATTCGAGAGCGTAAACTCGGTATAATTATTGCGATTGAGCAGACGCGATCCTTGAAAATCGTCGAGGAAATTCCATGATTATTTTCTTGGGAAGATTTGTTGGCTCGTGGAATCGGTTTACTATCGCTTATATTATGTATTTGTTCTTGTTTCGCGAGCTTCAGGTTTATGAAATAAATAAAATCATAATTGATGCTCGGTGATTGTACTATTTAACATAGATGGAATAATTGAAGATTAAAGAATAAATTGAAAAGCAAAAGAAAATATATTATAGTATCAAGTTTTTCTTGCACTTCCTGTTAACAGACATTTCGCCCTGTAGTATACGTCCACTTACAACCTGCATAACCAAATCATACAAAATTGATGATTGTATAAAAATCAGTGTTGAAAAGAGAAGTTTAAAGTATCTAATTATTTGAGAAACCTGGAGCCTTACGAACATCGAGCTTATAAATGAAAATAAAGAATTCATATTCGAAATAAATCCTTAAATTTCTAAAATTGAATCCCTTCGACTAGCAAACCATCATACTGTACCACAATAAAAAAAAATCATCGTGGTCTGAACGAGAAGCATATTATAAGTCACGACTGACTGACGTGGATTTAACAACCCTTCGATCCTTTTAATCGACCACGCTGAATGTTCGATCGAAAACTTTTTCATCGCACACCTCGCACGAAGGTGCCACGCGAGGACTCAAAGCGGAACGCGTTTAAAAGGAAAAGCAAAAAAGAAAGTGAACAAGAGAATCGCGAAAGAGAAGTGGCTTGCACGCGGCTCGTATCCTCCTTGGTGGTTCGCGGGGTTAAATATACCCTCGTGTTTGCATCATACGCATTGGCAAATCGAACAAGACCGATGCTGAGAGAAGAAAGGGAAAGCCAGGGAAACGGGAGACAGCCAGAAACCGAGTCTACTGAATCACCACTGAAAAAGGTTGGCGACGTTGTTGCTGAATTCTCTCCACACTGTCTCCTTGAATTTGGACAAAAATTGAACGACATTGGTACCTTGCCGTAACAAATTTCACAATTTTCTGTGCAGCCACTTCTGAGATATACAATAAAGCAAGGGTTAATTCATACATTAATACATTACCCAACTCAATTTAACTCAACTAACTAACTCGATACATATGAACTCGTAGGTCATGTCTGAGTACATACACGGGGTAATTTTTCAAAATTTGATGGTATGAGTGCTCCGAAATACAGACGTGACCATGTCAAATTTGATCCTGATAGAGTAGCACTAAGACACAAGGCAAGACACAGGAAAACATGCATACACCACAATTATAAATATGTAGAAACTTCTTGAATGGAAATAGATAGTTTAGAACAGAAGTATAAATCTATTATTGAATGTCATTTATGTATTTATTAATTTGTATTACACTAGGGAATATATTTTATCAATAAATTATTTAATCTCCTACCAGTAATAATAAAAAAGAATCTAGCAACGACAATTTTTACAGTAATAATATACAGTGTAACCATTTTTATACACTTTCAGACCAAGACAGTGATTGAATAGCGAATTTCTCTCAGGTTCTGACCCCAGTGAACCCAAACACCTCTTAACGAACCCTCGGAACGAGCGTAAGCCTCGCGAAAGATGAAAACAGGAAACAAAGTAAAAGAAGCACGCGCGAAAAATACGCAAATAAACCCGAGCCATTGAAAACTAGAGACAAATACGGACAAGATCGGAGAGGCGAAGGAGAACTGTTAAGCGCGGAAGAAAATAAAGCAAACGGACCCGGTGAACACAAGGCAAGATCAAAGTGCAAAGGGGGAAAAAGGAAGGAAAGCATCGATAAAGGAAAAAACATTATCCAGCAACGGACGCTGAGGAGGTAGAAGAAAACGAGCATCGCGAGGCACGCGATGAAAGAAAGATCGAAACGAAGGAGTCTGCGACGGAGTGAGACAGCCAGAAGCGAGAAGGGGGAGGGATAGAGAGACAGAGAGAGAGAGAGAGAGAGAGAGAGAAGGTTCGGATGTCTGCTATTACAGAGCACCTCCGTGGTCACGGCGCACAGCCCGATATGGAGCAATCTCAGATTTCCATCCGCCCAAATCAAGAATATACGCCCTCGCCTCCCCTCGCTCTTCTTCCTCTAAGGGGGACCTCTGGCTCGTCTTCTTCGCCACCGCCGCCGTCGCTGTCGTCGTCTTGCTCGTCTCTCGGCGGAGGTGGAGGCGCTGCTCGGGGTTGGTGCTTGGCCGTTCGTGCTGGTAACAGTGCCAAAACTGCCTCAAAACGGACGACTGCTCCGTTCTTCGCGTTTCTCGCTCCCTCTAACTCCGACCGTCTCCTTCTCATCCCCTCTGCTCCCGTGTTCCCGCTCGATCCACCTATCTTCATCTTCCTCCTTGTATCGGGCCTCTCCTCGTCCGCGGATAACCCATCCCAGACACGTGCCCTCTATCCGCTTCTTACCTTCCTGCCATCGACCACCGTTCCTCCATTCCGCGCACGGTCTATCCCGCCAGACGCTTTTCCCTGCTTTTCCAGTCACGTCGAGTCGCGTGCACCTTCGCGAAGTGACACCACGGCCGCGCGATACAACAAGTGTCCGACCACGGGTCCGCGGGAGTTCATCGTACCTCTGCTCGCGTGTCCCGTCGCGATTACGACGATAACGCGAGTGATAGTTGGAAGACCGGACCACCGATCGCACGAACCTCGGTTGGTTCGAGACTACGCGTTCGCGGTCCGTCGACCAGGATTTATCGAGAAGACGGATCCTCCAGCAGGGCGCGTTCATGTTGCCCGAAAGCAAGTTTCCCGTGACAGGTAAGGGACCATCGGGACGGTTACATCGTGGTAGAGATTTTTCAGAGGTTTTTCCTGAAAAGACACGAGCCTACACTTGGCCAGACGCTGCTCGATTGTAGGACGACGTGTCCAATGCTTTTTATAGCCGGGAGCTGGAAAGATGATCCCTGGTTTAAGGGGAATGTGTGAGATTATGGTCGCAAGACCTTCGAAGGCTGAGGTGGAACCAGGAACAATTTCTTCCAGAGATGAACTCGGACTTGGTGTATAGCACGCTTATGTGAAGATGGTATCTGAACCCTGACCCCTGATGGAGTACCCTTGGTGTCTTATCTTATTCTCGGTCCACTATTACGTATCTACCAGAACCCTGGGGACTCTACTGCGACGCAAAATCGATGGCAAAAGCGAGTTATAACGTAAAGGCAGTGATGGCGTTGGGTGATAACGAGTGGGCAGTTTGTATGTCGTTGCGACGACCCTGTGGGTGTGTTTCGGGGTGTCCTCGTAACCAGGCCAGTGGATCATGGTCCTTCCTGCTGATACAACTCGATTTCTGGCTTCGAATAACCTACCACGACTCGAGACTTAAATCTGGAAGTAGTATCTTCGTCGACCCTTCCAGGTCGATTCGAGAAGTAGTCTTTCTCATTCGTCTTTGATCGCTGGGGATCGCACGCGAAGAAGAATTTCCGTCGGTTTTCCTCCCCACTGCGATCGCCTTGACATATTCCTGAGCTTTGCAGCTGACTTACCGTTTTTAACCTACTTGCGCTCCTGCCAATTGAGACCGAACACATGCTCGCCCGCGTCCCGCGTGCTGTTCGCTGAGAATCGTCCACTTGTTGCCCGTAATTGTGTACACGCGCCGTGCTAGATGGAAATGCCTCCGCTTTGACGGACTAGACGGCTAAGAGGTTCTTTGGGTGTCGCAGCTTCTCGAGACCCCACGTGCTTTGACCTCGGAGATACGTTCGAATAGCGAATAGATTTTGATTCTTGATTACGAATTTTAAGATGGTGATATGTTTCATACGGTGCTCTTATTCGTCAGGTATTGTTTGAAGTTTGGAGATTGGCTAAATTTTATTTGGCTGACGAGAAGAGTGTTGTGGTTTGTCAACGATGTTTATTTGATGAGTTTCTAATCTTTCTACTTGTACAGGGATTTAATTCCACGCCTCGAGGTTTGTTTTCTATGTAATGGATGGTTAATGAGGAGTTGTGTGTGGCTTCCGTTCGTAATGAGTAATAGGTGATTAGGAGGAATACAGTGTGGTGATTTATTAGAGATGTTCGTTTGATTAGAGAGTCATGCAGATCAATTTCTATTCTTTCCACACTTACAGCTTCTTATTTTTGAGTTTCATTTAACGAGAAAACAGCTATGTATCTTCTATTTGGAAGAGGCAAGAATGATAAGAATTGAAGATCTACACAGATCGATCAATACTCTTCCAATACAAAATAAAATTTAATTCCAAGCTTGAATTTCGAATTTTTATTCAACGAATAAATAATTCTCTGCGTTTCATTCGTGAGAGCTAAAATTTTATTTGAATAATAAACGACTAATAGAAATTGAAGAACTACACAGATCGATCAGTACTCCTTCAACGTAAAATACAATTCAATTCCAAGCTTGAAATTCCAATTTCTTTTACTCGTTATTCGACGTTTTTCTTCGACATCCCTCGAGCATATCAGGACCGTGAACATTCCCCCGAGTGTTTCGGAGGATCGAGTGTCGAAACGTCAGAGTTCGCGAGCATTGTTCCCGCGTGGAGCGACCGGGGGCTCGTTGACGCGAGCGCAAATGGATCCCTGAAGATAGGGAATAGCCGGTCTGGCGAAACGTCGCGGTACCGAGGCAACGAAAGTGTCTCAGACGGGCGTAGTCGTAAAGATACACCGCGCCGCGGGCCCGTCATCCATAATCCCAAATATGGAGTGAGAAATTTGAGAGAACCGAAAATAGTGGCGCTACGCCAACCGCTAAAAATAGCCAAAAAATAAATTGTAGTTACGCGGCCGCCTGCATCATTCTATAACTGGTCTTCAATGAATCGGGCCACCTCCCGCACACGCCGTTATTAATACCATCACAGACACTCGTTGGTAAGCTATATTGCTCCCGTTTTTGGCGTGCGCTTATCGCGAAAGCCAAGACGAATTTTCGGACCCGTTCGCCTGCGCTGCTGGACGCTCGCCGTTCGGAAGCAGATATTAGCCCAGCCTGAATTTTTGGCGGTCCACGCGCGGTGCTTCTTTAACCTTTGGGGATTACGAGTTAACTCGTCGCTGGAACGCGCTTTTTTATTAGACGGGACGAATTAACTCGTCCTGGGACTTCGAAGGCGGTGTTTCTTTAAATTTGATATTAGGTCGTCCCATAAGTTCGTACCGAAGACTGTGTCGAGATTTAATAAAAAACCACAGAAATTTTCTAGTAACGGTATAATGACTATCTGAGAGAGGTGAGAAACTATTGTGAAATGAGACAGATTATCTTTTCTTACGACACTTGAGAGTATGTTTCACATATTAATTTGAGAAATAGAAGTCTAAATGGCACGAACTTTTAGGACGACCCGATACATCTTTTGTGAACGACGAAAGTTTACGCATTTATGGCTACAGGAAATGTAGGAATATGTACGAGGGTGCGAGTAAATTCAAAAATACATCAAATGTCAACAATATAAAATGTTACAATGTTTAGAAGACGAGAGATACTTTAACTTAAGTTTCATTTCTATATCTGTTAGAGTTTGCGTATACATCCTCGGTCTAATCATTTGTTTTTCCACTTTCGTTTGTTTACATTGACGAAGATAAAGTCAGCTCTACTATTTCAATAGCAGATATCGCCTTGGCGAATATACTTGCTTGTACATCTAAAATAAATTTGATTTTATCGTTCATGAAGCGAGAAGCTTGAATTGTAGTACACGTTAACGAGTGTTGGTGACTGTGATGAAACGTGTTTTAAACATCTACATGATGAGAAGAGTATGAAATTAACTTTTTATTGTAGCGACGAACGACGTTTACTTCTGATTAATTCGCGCACGTGACCGCGCGTTTAATTTTAAATGGCACGCGCCAGGGTTATTAGAACTTTTGTCGCACGTGCTCAGAGGGAATTACTCGTAACTTTAGCTGATGAACGTTGATTATCATTGGAGATCGTGTGAAAATAGCTTCAGACCTTTTAAAAATTCAACTGTTCGTTAAAATTTAATTTTCTAACGTTGCTATTTAATTTGATACATTGTTAAATAGAATATATTGTTGCCCTTCAGTTGAATAATTGTGTTGCCTGAATTCGATCTATAATCATAGTGTCTCATATCACATGTTTAACACATAAATGTTCATTTAAAAAAATTAGTTAGAATATATTTATAGGGGATTCAAAATAAAATAGTAAAAATAGTAGGATAGAATAATAAAGAAATATTTTCATTGACTGTTAGAGTATTAAGCCCTCTATTAATTACTAAATTTTAAAAATCCTTTGACGATCTGGTAAGCCCGTCATCAAATCTACCTACGATACAAAAATACCGAATATATTCGCATCGAGTTTACTTTCGACATCGTTAATCCGTAACGTATTCTCAGAGAGCGTGAAATCCGATCGACTAAGGCCAAGTATGGTCCAGGAACTGCGGGTGTTGGATGGATCGTACACGCGTGTCGGTTTCTATTTTCGTACGAGGAATATTTTTATTCAGCAGTGCCGTAAAGCCAGTATGTATCTACAATACGCTTCTTCGTCTCGGCCCCGCCTTCTTCATCTTTTTTTCTACTTCTTATTTCCGCTCGTCTACGAGTTACGAGTCTTTCTTTGATACCAGCGTCATCGGCGTCATTCGTCGGACCGTCTTGTCGGTTAAATAATCGTACCACCCGGTGTTCCTTCGCCTCTCCGTGGAACTCTGTTATCAATTTATCATTATCACGTTATATTTATCCCGCTCCGAAGAACACAGGATGCTGGGAGCGTGTATTTCACGTTGACTGTTCTTCGATATTTTTACACGCCTGTGCTCTTGTATTATTTGCTAACGCCTTGGTTAACATGTGTTGGCAACAATGCGTAGGAATATATTTCGAAGGTTTCACACGAGCATTAAACGTTTTTAGATTCGAAACCATCTTAGAAGTTTTATATATATATATGGAGATTAATGTTAGAAATGTAAGTTTAACGATTCAAGCATTTTTTCACTAAATAATGAAGGAAGTTTCAAACCTGGAAGCCACCTTTCAGAAAATGTTCAATTTGATCTATTTAATGGGACTGTGATATAAACAGTACCGTTGGGAACTTGGAAATTGTTTAAATATAATTTTGTAGGAATATTTTACAGGCTTTATATAACAAGAATATAAAGCAGAGAATCTATTTTTTGGCCCTAAATAAAAGAGCATTCTCTTAAAATTCAATCAGTCTACTAAGGGTGTGATATAAAAAATGATAACATTGGCAATTTTAAAACTCTTTCGATAAAATTTCTTAGAAATATTCCGAAGACCTCAATCAACAAAACAATCTATTTCTCGAGCCAGGAAAAGACATATTCCCTCAAGAGAACATTACGTAAAATAATAACAGATGACGTTCTGCGTTTCAAAGCATCCCTAAGGCGATACGTCGCGTAACGAATGGCAGCCGCGTTTTCCTTTTATACGATTTCGAAGCCTTGGACGTCGTCTGGTGTGCCCACACGTTGCACAGACCCGGCCGCGGTGGTGTAACGCCCCGCCATACTCGTTTCCACGATTTGCATGTGGGCATTTGTTTCAGTTTCTTCCATTTCTCACGCCCGTTTGTCCGCGAGGCGTGCACGGTCACGCATAGAAAACGCGTCGTCTCACGCTCGCCGTTAATCCGACAATGTTTCATTAACGAGAAGGTTATGAATATTCCGCAACGTACAGGTTTGTACCGCGAGGCAAAAGTCGGTACAGCGGATGGTGCCCACGCGCAACCTTTCCTGTGGACCTATATGCATACGATTATCGACTATTCCGCGAAACGGAAAGTCGAAATTCTGTGGGAACCAGTTCCTATTCGAAGTGGTCAAAGGCGAAAAAATAAAGAATCTCAGTGCAAACAGGTGAGGCGAAGTTAATTGTTGGGTTCCTTGCGTCACTCTTCGCGACACTTCGATTCTTGTTTAAAAGAATTATTTTTTCTGAGAGGTTATTTGCGACGACATTGGCATTGAACGATCTTTCGATTGTTGAATTTTATTTGAGTTTGGCAATGGGCGTATTTATACTGATGATCGTGCTCATTTTAGTTTCTTTCCATTAGGCTTTGTAGATGGTAATGTTGAATGTTAATACGAATTCGGGAGTGGATGGCAATCATTAATAATTCAAATATTTCCAAGTTTTTTTTTATATTTTATATTCCCCTTGAAATTTCAAAGTATTCTTTGGATATTATTTCTTTCTTGTCGATACTGGCATTGAATAATGGCTGTATAAAATCGATTCGTTAGTTATCAACAAAAATTCACCCATACTAATGAAAGTATTTACTACTTTTTTCGTCATTCCTAGAGCTCAAACTCCAGGCTCCTTTCACGATTGTTAGCTCCCCCATTGAGTTCTTCGAACTCTCCCACTGATGTTAAGATCCTAGATCCTAAACTAAACTAAAATAAACTAAAATCACAGTAGCTAAAACATATACAAAAATTACTAATTAGTCATGAAAATAATCAAAATAATCTAAAAATATGTCAAGTCAATGAAGTTTCGTCCGCCATTCCTGCAACCTCAGTTGGTACACTATAATTGCAAGCGAGACGAAACAAAGGTCGCAAAATTTTCACGAGACGCTGTCAACATTAAAATTGATCTTACCTGATAATTGAATCGACTTCTCCGAGATAACAAACTGCGTTTTATGTTTCAGGGGGCACTATGCAGACCGAGGAAGTCGTACCTCGCGCAGAATCTACTGGTATAGACGGTGTCCCCACAGACAGCACATCTTTGCAGCATCATCTGCATCACTCGTCGCATATAAAGTGTCCGTTGCCACCTCTGCTCCACATGGCGGTCAAGCAGGAGCCTCAAGAGGAGGAGGAACGGAGTCGTGACACGAATGCGTTGAGGTGAGGCTACGATTATGCTAATCGCCGCTTCCCATGTGTTAATTGCATCTTCGTGCAACTCGCTTTCCCCTGCGAGACCCTAAGCTTGAACCGCGAGTCGTTCTATTCGAGCAATTTTTAGATCCAGTTGAAATAAATTCATCTTTTCGTCAAAGTTCGCTATGAAAAATGCAGTAGCAAAAGTACATATGTTGCAAATGTAAGAGTATAAATATAAGAATATATTATAAATATACTCGAAGCACTGTTGAATATATCTAGATATTATTGCATTTATTTAGTAGTACACGTGAATGTGTTGGAAATAATAAAATGAAAAATAATTAATTGCCAAAAGATTTAAAAAGAACGTATAGTTTGTAGATCACAAGAAACAAAACGTGTTACGAGATTGTATTTTTATGTACCTTGCTTCTTGGCCATGGCAGATGGTTAATGGTAAATTTCATAGTCCGCAAGTAGATGCAGACATATCTCTGACGTCTATCGATGGTAAACACCATGGCCACGTTCACGAGGCGAGCCATCATCAGATGCAGGAGCTGGATGACAGCCCAGGCCAGACTGTTTCGGATCTCAATAACAGAGGAAGACCAAGGTAATTTACTATTCACTATTATCTTTCGTTTACAATTAGATTTATTTATTTAACAGTAAATACAAATTATTTATCCTCGAAGAATATACACATATTTGTGTACAACCAAAAACTTAATATTTAGAAACATCTAGATTGAAACACAAACCATGTTTACATTCGCATTGATAGATATTAAATTTAAGAAAATATTAGATTTTTCGATTTCAAATGTATCTTGTGGTCACGAAGCAGCCGACCATACACTAGTGGTTTTTTTTTTCAAATGCTCACTCGAGTAACGCTATGTTATCGACATTACGAGACCAGTTTTTATATCTTTAAATGTTCCCATAAAACGCGATAAAATGTTGCGACAAAGAGTTTCTTTCCAAACAATTTCTGAAAATTCCTCTCCTCTTAGAGACGTACGCGCGTTAACGATCGATGACCGTTGAATTTGTCCAACACCTTTCACCGACAAGCAACATTTATTTTTCCGTACCTACGGCATCTCCGCGTTCGCTTCGGTTCTCGTCCTGCGTGTCGGCTGACACGTTTCCTCCTCTAACGACCCCTTCGGACGTAAAACTCGCGCCGCTCGAGAAAGCACTTTAGACGGCCGAGCAAGAAGGATAAGGCGCCGGGGGGAAACTGGTTCGTTCCGTCTACGCAGCGAGTCCTCTGCGTAGTCGTTGCAGACAAAAAAATGATTTCTTAGGTACGTCGCTGAAATGCCGCGAGTCGATTACCGTTATTGAATTTCATTAAAACACGCGTTAGAGGCAGAACGATAGAAGAGGACCGCGAGAGACGTGGCACCGTGCATACGCTAGCTAGATGGTGCCACGCTAAACGCGGTATAAATTACCGTCGAGGTGTGGTCTGGAATGCAGCTACGTGGAAAACAACATTAACGAAAGACCACTATCTCGTCAATGCGTAATTATTGTTATTAGGCTTGACGGGACCGGGCTCTATTTTGACGCTATCTTTACGACCAAAATCTCTGCTTTCCCATTAAATCGTTTTTACCTCTGAAGGTGGACTTCTGGGGTCCCGACTGACCTTATTTCTAAATTAGACAGTTTTTGGGAGAACTTGAAAGGGAATCCATCACTTTCTGTACGTTCTTTCATGTTGAATATAAATCTGGTCTTATGGAACTTATGAATCTCGACTGACTGTAGTTTTAAATTATACACTACAATAAAAATTGAGTTTCTTGGGAACCTAATTTTTATAGTGTGAATATCAGACTCTGCAATTGTTGACGATGCTAGAATCTAGCCATGATGTTTTACGTTTAGGATCCTCATTTTATTACTAGCTTTCTGGGTTGATTCTATTCAGAAAGTTGTTCTTTAGCTGTCGAACCATCAAAGAAGAGCATGTACCCTACCGGCATCTTGTGTCATCTATGGTGATCTTATCAGGGATCCATCTGCCTTACTTCTAAAGATATTAAAATTTTTTGATTCACATAAACGCGATCTGCAGTTTATTTTGAATATGCATTGCAATTCCATCAAACACAGAGCACCAGATTGTCTAAGAGTCTAAACTAAATAACACATTCTTACCAACACCTAAAATATAAATAACCTCTATGACAAAAATCAACAATCAACATCATCAACATCAAACAAATCAACTCTAAATCATCCATACAGTAGCTTCACCCTAATACCATACAAAAATTTCCACCCATTCCCCAATCCTCCCCACCTACAACAATCCACCGCAATTAAAACATATCTACCTACAAATAAACGACTCGTCTTAATACCAGTCCGGATTCCCAAAATTTGTTGCAGTCGGGGACGGAGGAAGTCCCGCTGGAAGCTCAAGTTCCACCACCAAGCACTGCCCCCGGAGTACCTGGACCACTACGAAGCGTCGCTGGCCCAAGAAGCCTTGAACTCATCGCCGACGCACATGGCGGAGCCGACGGTTCCTAGTCCAGCGCCGACCAGCTCGACTTCGACGCCCAGCCCCATCGCCGATGTGCACGGTTGGTTGCAACGAATTGCTGCGATGCAACAGGAGCTTTGTCCTCAGATATCGTCCCCTCAGTGTTCGACAGCGAACTCGAGTCAGCCCTCAGGCTCGAGGAGGTCCGTGATCACGTCGACCTCCTCCCATGGCTTCAATCCCAACCACCATAACCACGCGCACCAGTCTCAGGCGTCCAGCAGACCGCCGATGAAGTACTCGGACCTGCCCTACATGGGCGAGATCACGTTGGACAACAGCAAACCGAGAAGAGGTCGGAAGCCCAAGAAGGCGGACATTTGCCACCTGATCTACAAGAATTACGGGACCATACTGCCTGGCACACCCGGCCACGAGGAGAGGAGGCTGTCGCCCAGGGACAAGCTCGATTGTCGCGAGCGAGTCTCGCCGCAGATCCCGTTCCAGAGGACGGACGTGCAAAACAGGATCAGCAGCCTGTTGGAGAAGAGGCTGACGCAGGAGTCTCGTCGAACGTTCGGGCTGATGGAGCACTCGAAGGAGCAGGACGAGCCGCTGAACCTCTGCATCAGGGACTTGAATCAGCTGAAGATCAGGCTGCTACGGAAGCACGGGAACGTTTACGAATCTGGCCACGTGAAGAGTGAAACGTCCAGCGATGGAGAGGAGGTCGAGTGCATAGGCACCACGTTCCCTTCGGACCCTGGGTACCGTCCAGTAGACTCCATCGCTCGCGTGGGTGCCAATGTGAATCATAATAATAATATAATAGACCCCATGCTCAGCGCCAACCCTGGCTTCGTTTACTGGCCCAACGCAGGCGTGTTCATCCACCCCATGGCTCTCCAATCTCAGCTCCTCTACTACCAAAAAATGACCCAGAACGACAAGTGCTGTCCCAGACCAGCGGACCAACCGAAGGAGCAGAAGATCGTCCCGAAGTCCCTCTACTCCATGATGGAGACGAAGAGTCCGCCCGTGGCATCACCTCCGACGCAACCTACACCGCAAACCGCGCCAGTGCCGCCTCCCGTTTCCCCTAGACCGAAGAGGAACGCACCAGTCGGTCAGAGCCAGAGCCAACCGACCAAGAGGAAACGCTCCGCGATATTCATCCCGCCGATGCCCACCGAGAACAACAACAACCCCGCGACGGAGGTCAGCATATGCAAGTTCAAGTTTACCGGTGGCGCAAAGCCGAGTCTGCAGGAGAAGAAGAGCTTGTCGGTGGACTCCGGAGGTAACTTCAGGTACTACAGCGGAACTGGAGACAAGAGTATGCGTGGCTACGAGTTTTTCCCTAGAGAAGCTCTTCAACAGTCGGCTGGACAGTCAGGCTCCTCCACGGGAGCGTTCCTCAGCGCGGCTGGCGAGAGGATTCAGCCTGCTCCGTGTCAAAGGACCACCAATCAGGAGGAAGGTCGACGCAAGAGGAAAACACGGAAGTCACTGCAGAGGGAGAAGCTGGAGCAGACGTTCAAGGAGAAGGGGTTCCTTATTCAAACGCAGCAGCTGGAGTCCGCAGAGGGTGCCACCTACTGCAAGTTCAGGCAGCTGAGGAAGTTCACCAGGTATCTGTTCAGAAGCTGGAAGGACTATCTTCCGGGCAATGTGCGCGAGTTGACTGGTGCCGCGGACAGCGAGATCGTCGATGGGGATGTCGAGAGTGACCCAAACGCGCTACCATCCCCAGGTCCCCATCCCAACATGGTGGACGTGTCGACGGGGTTCGTCGACGATCATCGCGCGCTACCTCTGACGTGAAACGGTGAAGTCGATTCCTGAGGTGATCGGTTATACCTTGACGTAATTTTTGCTGGCGTCACGTCGATGTACTGAGGATAAGAAGTAGCTTGGTGCAATCTGAAGGTTGATAGCGCGTGACCAGGTGCGAAGAAAATAGGAGGTTTCGAGAGGGATGTCTGTCTGATCTCAGATTTTGTGTTCTGTCGCGTTGAAGGCGTTGGAGGGGTTACGGGAGGTCTGAGTTTGTTTCAATTTTTCTTTCATTTCGACAGTTTGAAGTGTGTTTGATGTTAAATGTGCCTCTTGAATCATGGTACTGATTTTTAATTAATCGAAACTTAATAGCTCAAAGCGGACGAAAGTGGCCTTACTGTTTGTTTACGAGTGATGGAGTTTGGCTGATTTAGAAGAAGGTGATACTTGGAAGAAACGGAGGTATATTTTTGGAAGAAACTTTTATGGGAAGGTCTTCTAACTTTAGGGGCGCAAAAATGGAACGATCTCGGAATTTATTGGAAGGAAAATAATTGTTGCATATCCTTTGAAATATACCGTGGTGGATTTTCTAAAACCTCTAAAGTGAGAAGGTCTCTCAATATGGTAGAAAGTTGTACTAAATTTGAAAAATTGTTATTAAAAGATAAAATCTATACCGAATACTTAAAAGCAGATCTGGGCAGAAATTACTTGCGGCACGTAAGGAGAAATAGTGTTTCAAATAATCCTTTGAATTAATGATTTTTATGGCAAGGAAAATTAAAGCAAGACATTTTACCTATTCAAAATATTCTTTAAACTGAATTCTGAATTTTATATTTTAAACATGCACAAAGAAATATTTGAAGAGCATTTGTTGTGATATAAACATAATTCGTTTGAAAATGTAATAACGAAGTAGTTCAGAGGAAAAAAAAGTCTTCTTATTTAAATAAATTAAAGTGTCATCAGAAAAATGATCAGAAAATAACGTTCGATGAAATACAATTAAATTAATCATTCTGACTTTGATTAATGTCCAGGTCTGTGAAAGCGTTTAATGCACAAACATGTTAACATTGAACGGAGAAGGACAAACACTGCTGAAACGAATTTATTTTTGCGAAGGAGCATTAACGTGCGCCTGAAAGTGCAACGTCTTCGTCGCTGCTGCAAACGTTACTTGCATTTATTGCATTCAACGATGTCTAACTGCCTTATTACCATATCGTTAGGAGTTCTCGCGCAATTTGTAGATGGGTCGAAATGAGAATACAATGACTAGAGGAATTTATGTCAACGGGGGTTCGACCTATTCGCGGTATACGCCGTCGCATATCTCCTTCGATATCGAGAAGTATTTCTATCGAACGACTGTCTTGATTCTTTCTTATAAAAACGGTTTAAAGTCAACGCAATAAATATTTACAATGGAACGTACCTACTCTTGTATAAGTATATATTGTAAAATTTTCAAACAGCGACGTACTTACACTCACTTGCTGATATGCAAACACCTGAATTGAAATAAATTGAAACTAAATGACACTTGAAATCAATGAGAAGCACATAGTCGTAAACAGTCGCGATCCAATCGATGATTGAATTAGTTTCATTAAGTGGCAAATATAGTACAAGGATTTCGTCGTCATCTCGTTTTATTAGCTACGCGGGCGTGTCGACTGTCGTCTGTGATATGACACAGAAGGCGGAACGATCAGGACATTAATAAAAAGCTAGTAACGAACCTTGAAAGAATCTGTCGACAATATGACTCTGTTATGCTGATAGCTCAAACCTCGTGGGAAGTAAAGTGTTAATATGAACTCATGCTGCTAAAAATTGCAAACCATTTTATTAAAAAATTGATGACCAAAAATTTGAGTGACCGTAAAACTGTGTCACACTGTACATTAGTAATATTTGATCCGTTGTCTTACCATCCAAGACAGTAAATTGTTAGTACGAACTAAATTGGTAAAAATTTCAATCAGAAACATACGATCAAAAACGTGAGTGAACGTGAAATTATGTGGCGCACTGTATATTACCAATACCTAATCAATTTTCTTACCATCCAAGACATGCTACCACCATCATCGATTCCTCCCTGCCTGTCGTGCTACTTCTTGCTCTATTTCATTGTGTCGTTTAGACAATGAGACGCAACAGACACGAAATCGATCGTCCTGATCCACGTTTAATCCACTTAAACGATCCATAAATCGGCAAGTGGGTGTACCAGTGTCGACGCGTCGTTTAACAGCGTTTCGCGATCGATCGTTTCGCGAGAAACAAGACGGCTCGTTCGATTCATGTACGAGGACTGTAATTAGTAATCGCGCAAGGTGAGCGGGAGAGCGGAGAGAGAAAATAGGCGGTGATTCGCGGCGACGTTATCGCCGCGGCGCGATTTAATAATAATGTAAATTCGATCGTAGTTCCGTGCCAAAGATGGGAGACTGGAATGTACATAGCGCTGAAAGAACGTGTTAACCAAAGAGTGGTTTCGTGCTCACCGATTAGAAGCGGATGCGACGATAATCTGCGTTAAGGGGCGTCAGGCGATAAATTCAGGTTTCTATCGGCTCGACCAACCACCCTGAGAACTTTCCTCCGCCGATTTTGCAATGCATTTCGCGTGGCTAGCCTCGCAGACCTGGGCATAGTTTACTTTCGGAGGAAAATCAGGCGTGACTATATTTAAGAACAATTTTGGTTTTTATTTTTCAGGAATAAAGTTAGTTGAGCATAATTCATCCATTGATTTATTTGAGTGTTTAAATAGTGTCTAAATAAATTAAACTGTGAGGTAACATTCATATAGTTTGCGTGATACAATAATTTATCAAAAATTTGTTAAAGAAATTCTTCGTAGGTACGTTTTGTAGAAATTATTACCACGTCTGTGTATTTAAAAGTGTAAACACATACATGAACATAGGTATGCAAAATGTCAGTCAACTATATTTTTTATGAAAATTGTTTTCTCTCGGTAGACCATGCAATTTTATCATTTGAATAATACAGAGAAATTTATGATACGTTGGTTCTTTCCAATAATAAATAATAACTTCATTATTTTAAATAGGGAAATATGATTTTCAAAATTATTTCGTACAATACGACAATGTAATTCTATTTCGAAATGAAATAATCATACAAAAATGTAACGTGTTTCTTTTACATAAGGGATCTCAAATAATATTAATAATAAACAACGTTTTGTAAAATGATGAAAATAAATGGATTTAAAATAGTGTTACCTCAAAATTGGTCGGATACGGTGCAGAAATATTATTTACAAAAATAATTTCGTGAAATAAGATAATCCAATTGGATTTCAAAAATAAAATAACCGTACAAGAATGAAAATAATCAAACTTCGAATAACGTTACTTAAAAAGTGCCCAGGTGAGACGTCTCGTAAGAGCGAAACGGAGATAGCGAGCGTGAGAGAGATCAAGACTCGGAACAGAACAGAATACGAAAGTATGGCCGTAGAGAATGCCCGTCGTTATCATTATATCACATATACATATATATATATATATATTTTTTTTTTTAATCGTAAGTTACACACGCGAATTATTTAATAACGCCTAACGAAATCTAGTCTTATTTATACTCTTTGTTAAATCAAATGCCGTGTTTTTCTTTTTATTATTATTATTATTATTATTATATAGCGATTTATTTATGTGCGCATACGGCAGAATGCGACGAAAGGGTGAATGTATGTACGAATCGAGAAAGAACCGTGCCTATTGTGCGCGTATCGAGATGTCGACGGAGCGACGAAAGTCTGAAAACATTTTTTGGGTGAACCGATGAACGTTCGAACGGATGGTGGAAGCGTGAATGAAAACGATCGTACCTGAGGTTCGCGATTAGTTTATCGGGTCCTTAGATATGACTCGTACTCGTATATTCACCGATTTCTCTTTTCCAACATACCATACCGCGGTTCGGTCGTCGACGGAGCTCCATCGTGCGAAAAAATAATAGCGCTCGAACGATGATCGTATCGAAATAACGAGAAAAGAGTGCAACAGGAACCGTCCTATATCCATATCGTTATTATCCTGTGCAGCGACACGTTAGAGCCATTTTGTACGTATTGCCGATTGTAAATTGATCAATTCTTATAGTCTGTAATAATAAAGCGTAATTGTTACTTATATTTACCGTGTTTACTTGTTGATTGCCGGAGGATTAATGTAGCAATAAATTTCAAGATTTAACGCATCCACTGATGGAGGAGATTTCGTACTTTGCACTATGCGTGCTTGTAAATGTACACGATAAGGGCGTTTATAGTGACTGTTTCAGATGTAAAGTCGAAGATAGTATCGACTGATGCTGGACAAGAGTTAATTTCCTTGAATTGTATTTATTCGTTGTCCAGGGAGTTCGTGTTAATTTTTAAGAAAAATTCAAAGGCACATTTGAATTTTAATATATATTTATTTGAGATACTGCGTGTTACGTGGACTTTCAGTCTTTTTCAAACCACCCTCAAGTTCGAATATTTAAAAAAAGCATTTAGTCTTAACCAAAACGGTGCCTTTCTATAAAGAAAGGTGTAAATCAAGAAGAAAAAACAAAATGGGTATAATTTCGACACTTATTTAAGCGAATACAGTTGTTTCGATATAAATATAAAAGTAAAATACAAATTGGAACCATAAACGTGATCAAAAAGTTTTCAGACATTAAACGGGGGGCCCCCGGCCCCCCCCAAAAAATAATTCAGCGTAGATATTTCAAGCCTCCGTAAACGTAGCATTAAAAATGCCACGTTATTAATCATTTTAAGCCGTACCTCGGTGCTTTCCATCGCAATAAATCAACCCTACACAATATTCATCGTAACAGATCTACTTTTCACTAATTTCAATCTTCCCCGACTATAATAAATCTACCCCAATATTTGAATTTTCTCGAGCAATAAAATGTTGATTTATGGTTCCGCGGGACCCCGTACGACGCAGAAGGTGGTCTCAATCTTTCAGCCCGTGATGTATATGCATGGGAGTGGTGAAAAAGGTTTCTCGAAGAAAACTCAATTAAACGTCCCCCGAACGTTTCATTGATGCATCGGATCGGTGGATCCGTGTGCACGGCGTCCACGATGCAACTTGGTCGAACAGGTACACGTGCGCGCACACTATCGCGTAGAGTGCACACAGAAAGGGAACAAGGATGCGTGCGAACACACGCACACCAGTTGATCGGTCCCTGGTCGGTGCGTACAGCTAGCCATTCATGCATACGCCCATTCATACGTCTCTCTGGCTCACCTTGAACAGTTTTTATCGTCGGTCGATGTGGACGCGGCTGTGAAGCGGCGCTCTTCGGAGCCTCCGCGACAAAAGCATCTTCGTACAGCATCACTCGAAGGAAGAACATTTCCACGACGTGTTTCGCGAATTTTTATGGAACTGACCGTGGTCGGACCTGGTATAATCACTTTGGAATCGATTAGGATAATTACAGGGAAGATCGGTTCGTTGGAATGTAGTCCAAATCAAAATGGTGACTTTCTGTGCGAAAATAAGTGTAAATCGCAAAAAGAAAACAAAATTGGTATAGTTTAGACACTTCTTTAAGTGTATAGAGTTGTTTTAATATAAATATAAAAGTAAAATGCAAATTGGAGTCAGTCCATTTAAGGAATAATGAAATATGATGCACTTTATTACATGAAATACAAGTTAAAATCTCTTTTTAAAGACACGTTTGAGGATGAAAAAGTTCCAGACTCGCTAAATTTCATAAGTGAGACTAAATTTGGCAATAAACAATACCTTACTGTGTAATAATAATAATTCGTATTTCACAAATATTGCAAATAGACAATTGATTACTTTCTCTCTCTCCACCATAAATATTATAACAAAGAAAATGTATGAATGCTGCATCCTCCAATGCTTATGTTACATGCCAAGTTTCGTTAAACTCGGCTATGGTTATTTAGGTGACTTTTCCTGTTGGTTTAAGCCAGAGAAAATATTTTCGTTAACATTCTGTGGACGACCAAATCGCTTGACATTGTTTCGTGGACAGCCCCGTGAATTTGACGCAGAAACGTTGTGCGCGATTTTTCGAAGCACGTGTCGTAGCCGTCGTCGTTCAGGGTGGCGCGCACAATGACTGCAGGTTTCCTAATACGGTCTCTCGCCGTTGAGCCCGATGAAAAAAAGAAGAATTTTGGCCACCGTCAGGGGCCTGGGAAGGACCGTCCCGGGTTAGAAGATGCCGACACGAAACTCTCATAATCAACCACCGACAGCTTCGACGCGAAACGCTTCGTTACCACTTCCCACGGTGGTGTGTTTAATTTCAGACTTTTAGTCGACTCATCCAATGTGTCTTTTATTCATTTTAGACCGTTTATTTTAATTGAAAGTAGGTACTGGAGGATTATTGTAATTTTATTTATCGAAGTCTCTATTCTGTAGGTATTAAGTTACAAGTATAGTGTTTCTTCATACACACATATACAATCAGTCCCATAAGTATTCGTTCCCTCTATGTCTATCGAAACAATTTGCCTAAATTAAATAAACTCTACACATGTATATACTTGTAATGAAAAATTTATTTGAAAATATTAAACCTATAATTCAATTTAGGCAAGTTTCTTCAATAGATATTGAAGATACAAAATACATGTGAGACTGACTATATATACATTCTCGTACTATCAAAAGATTCTCTTATCGCTTTATAATTTTAAATGTATTTAATTTAACTATTGCTATAATGTTCTCCCCTCTTAAATCAATTTCACTCTTCAGCCTCTCTCTAAGTCTTTCACATCCAATAACAATAAAGACGCCAGGTCCCCGTCATAAATCCAATTGTTCTCCGTCTTCCACCTTCCTCAAAAAGTGAATTCCAAGTACGGATATTCCTCGTCGCGCCTCGAGCGATAAAATACCCGAAGGACGTCCAACGCGCGAGTTTCCCTCGCGCGTTATCCAGCCGTGATACCCTGGCGGGACCGCGCGAGACAAATTGAAGTTTTTCGCGAACGAACCTGTCTGAGCAACGCGAACCTGTCCTTCCTTCGGGCGAGCCAGTCGCGGGCAGCCTGCTCTATTCGATATCCCAGCCCGCTTCACGCTTCACGCTCGCTATCTTCCTCTCGCGGCTCACCGACACGGGGCGCACCTTAAATCGCCGATTTACTGGACGCGCGAACTGCTTATCTTTCTGCCAAATAAGGGACTGGCCGAGTCGAACGCGCGAGGACAAAGAACACGGCTCCTTGCCATTCGTTGCTTCCGAGCGGAATTTCGGTGAAACTGCCCTTTGGCTCCGAAAGGACGCTTCGATCCCAAGGAATCGAGGAGCGTGCTCTCGAGCGTTTTGTCGCGTGCGTGACGAGATTCGCTGTGGAAATGATTGCGAGTTGCACGGTGGGAAAATTAGGGAACAAGGAGGTTGTATTAGGTTGTCCCAAAAGTTTCTTTCGCTTTATTAACACGTTGACTGCCAGACAAATATTCTTTAAGGTTTCTACTAAAATGAAATATTATTTAAACTATTGGAGACTGCATAATCAAACATTTATCGACGTATTTATTCTTGTAATTTCATCAAAATTCGTGGATTTGGTTTAAATTCATTTCCTTTGATGCTTGACATTCGGAATTAATTTCGTTAGTTCTTCAGTGGAAAGCACTGTCACCCGCATGTGGGTGACATAGCGATCAACGTGTTAATATAAGTAATACATGCACAATATTTTATGTTTTATGTTACATTACTGAATTGTGCACGATTCATTTTGCTCCGTTACTCTTACAACATGAATATCTATGAAATTAGATCGTCTATTTATATAAACACGACCACATGAAATAATTGAGTGCAACTCGCGAAAGAAACTTTCGGGACAACCTAATA
Source organism: Hylaeus volcanicus (assembly GCF_026283585.1). Taxonomy (NCBI): domain Eukaryota; kingdom Metazoa; phylum Arthropoda; class Insecta; order Hymenoptera; family Colletidae; genus Hylaeus; species Hylaeus volcanicus. The sequence continues at coordinate 8,899,323 of NC_071976.1, read as the reverse complement.
GATTCTGAAGGTGTGTTTCGTAGGGTACTAGACTTAGGGGGATGTGATTAGAATATGTTGACTCTGTCTTCGATGGCACCAAGTGTTGCGGATGCTTTCTCAAAAAGGTGTAAGCAGGGAAATATTTGTATACAGTGTGTTGTTACATTTTGAGAATTCATCACTGCTTCGTACGATTTTATTATGAATTAATTGAAAAAATTTACTAAATTTGAATATTGTGCTCGAATAGGATAGAATGAATATAAGTGGTGAAATTCTTGTAAACTATTAGATTTATTAATCAATGTACAAGGTTGTCTATTGTGAACGTGAAAATAATTATCAGGTATTTCAATCATTTTTTTCGCGCTGCCGATCAAACAATTCGTAATTGTACTCAATGGAGATTGACGGTCGCCACGAGGCGTGGGCGTAGTCGCGATTTTAAAGAAGTACCATTAATTAAAACGAGCCCCTGGTACTCGTTACGAATGCAGAGACGACTCCGTACAAGGTGGCCGGTCTTAATTTGGCATTGGCGAAATAGTAACGCCGGTGCCGGTTAACGCGTTCATTGTCCTGTCCTCGGGGGTTCAAGAAACGTTGCTGGCCGATAATTAATTAACTGTACCCTTCATCGAACGCTTCCATTTACGCGGTCCCGCGACCCGCACGAATCCATCCCGGGAAAACATGGAATTATCTGCTGGTTAATCGCGAAATGCGTTCTTCCTTTTAAGCGTTTCGTTCGAGTCCGGCTGGCTTATTAAAGCGTACACGAAGCTTCTCCTATAGCCACTACGATATCTTCGATTTATCGCGTCGTTTCCTAGGTCATGCGAGCTTTTCTTTTCCTCTCGTATTTCCAGGGGATCGAACACGAAAATGTTCTCGCGATCATCATTTACATACGGAGTTCCATTTTATATTTATGGTAGTGATAGAATTATGAATGGTTAACCTCTTGTGGGATGCTGACATATAGTCAGTGTAAGAAGTATTCGTACAGCAACCAATTTAAAATAATATTAATAAGAAAATAAATAAGAGGTTAACGTTAAAAATAATAAACTTTAATTTACGGAAATTCTACTCTAAAAATATGTAGGAATGTATATGTGCAGGTTTGCTTTTATATAAAAATTATTGTTTCTTACGATCTCGGTGCCTTTTAGATATTAAAAAATATACAGTGTTAAAGTGATACACTAAATTTGTACGTTAAAATCGATTTAGGGATGAAAATTGGTCTGATTAAATGAAAGTATGTCTTATCTTTTTCCCCATATTTCCGTTTGTTATAAATGCATAAACATTTGCAGTTTGATGACAAATAACTATACACAGTTATTGTTGTTTTTTATCTCTGTGTAATGTCTATCCATTGCTCTGTCGCTTCCAGGATCAATATTCAACTCCTTTGACAATTAAGGAACCGGGATTCCTTGACTCTCCTTAGAACAACGATTCTCTAATAAGTCTACAATATTCGTAATATTGTAGCATACGAAATTCAAGAAATACGAAAAGCGAGCGTACGAAACTTCTAGAACGGGAGCTAGGACGGGAGTATGTTCCTGGTCGCCTATTCGACGAGGAGAGTTCGGCGATAATACCTGGACGCCAATTACGAGCGGGAGAGTACAGAATGATTCTTCCATTTCCAAGATTGAATATCGTAAAATATTGTAAAATGATGAATTTTTTTTTTTTTTTTTATTAAAGTTTTAAGTCGCATTAACAACTCTGGTCACGAGCGACTTTGTACATTTACATTTAACATCATGTATAATTTTACATTGTGCTGGTCGATGGGACTACAGTATAATTATTTACATGTACAAACTTATGTTATCTGTAATTTTACAATTTTTTATAGATTTTGGTTTCTTTTAGGAATATAATTAAGTTTTTGATATTGTCCCGAGAGTTCATTTTTTTCATTTATATTGTTTTGGATCTTGAGGTGTTTCCTAATTCTATTGAAATGCTGGCAGTTAAATAGGATGTGTTTCATGCTGAGGATTTCGTTGCATACTGTACATTTGGGTGCACTCTCTTTTAAGAACAAGTAGATATGCGTGAGTCTGGTGTGGCCGATTAATGTTCGAGTGATGATTACTTGATCACGTCTGCTCAGATTACTAATGTCTGGTTTGAAATTTTCCGCTTTGCTGGAAGGTAGTTTTGATAAGACTAAGCTTGTTAGGCTTTGGTTCCAGTTGTCTCTTAGTATTCTATTCATTCTATTCATTCATCTCTCTTCTGTAGTCCTGGAATGGGATTTAAAACGAAGAATTGTATTATGTTCTTTTGTATAATTTCGTTCATTCTGAATTCTTGTTACAATTATCCATTCCTAATCCTCTGTATAACCATGTTCTTCACAATAAACCTTTGTCTGTCCAGAATCTTAATCCTTCAATCCTTAATCATGGCTACAATATTAAATTCACATTAT
>NC_071976.1:8889702-8896870 GCF_026283585.1 Hylaeus volcanicus | reverse complement strand
ATCGAACAAAAATGGCGTATGTCTCGCCTCACCTCTCCTACCGTCATCCTCAGAATTCTTCCATCGATCGTCGATCCACCAACGATCTACGATTTTCTTTCCCGCATTCCAACATCGTTCTCTATCTTGGAATACCTACCCCAAGTGTTTAATTCCGTGTAATCCCCCATCCATTACTCCCTTAGCGCTATTACCATGACTCCGTCGCTCCCATTACCAGTGCCCAACTTCCTCGATAACGAGGCAAACACCGATTCCTCGATTCACCTCGCGACAGCGATTCTCTGGTAACGCAACGGTTACCGTCGTCGTCTAATTAATCGACGGAAAGAGCATGCCGGTAGAAAAAGGAACGACACCGGCGTCGAACGAGAGAAATATGACCGCGGAATCCTGGCGCGGTCGGACAGGTTGCTCTTGTTGTCAGTCAGCTCGCGCCGTATTCCGGTTTTCCTTCGATTAAACCTACCAGGGGAGAATGATGATTTCCGGTGGCGTCTGTTTCTTGTCCAGCGTGCAGTCCAGGCTGAAATAGCGGCCAGATAGAGGGAATCCAATAGCGTATTCCGTCGGCATTGTGCCGATATACCAGTTTCTACGTGATGTCGTCCCACCGCTCCGTAGAAGAGGGAAGATGAAGAAGAGGACAGTGGGAGGAGAAAAAAAAAATGTGGAAGCGAGCTTTTTGCCGAACGATGGCCGCAAGTTCATTCATGAACCCGTTCCTGGACGAAACCAACGATGAACGAAACGCAGTCGACGACGAACCGACGAGGAATGCGGCTTTAAGGGGTTAATTGCAGGAATTACGTGAATTGCGCGTGCACGCGTCGACATGGTGCATCTTAATCGACGGGAATTATCGGTTGGACAACCGAGTGTCACGGCTAGAGGCCAGATTGCGACGCGAATGTGTTGCTTGCGCAAGGTTCATTCCGACGTGGTTAATTCTTGAGGTGTTGAGGATAAAATTTAAAACACCAGGGGTGGATGTATTTGATATTTGTTTCGCTGTATTTTATTTGCTTCTTAGTAGATTGGCATATAAAATCGATGGCTCAGCGACTTGTATTCTAGGTCCCTACGTGGATAAGATCGAAGAGGATTGTTTAATTTTTCTTCTGAGTACATTGTTTGCAAAAATCGAAAACCAAAGTTTAAACTGTCGTTAAACTTTCTTTTCGTATACCTTTAAATATATATAATTCTCGTTATAACCACATTCGTAACGAATAAAATGAAATCATTTTTCATTGATTATGGCCATCAGGATGGACGCAATCGCGTTAACATTCTGAGCTCCATTCCACTTGACGTAACTTGGAATATTCATACGCAATTTCTAAACAAATTAAGCAGGACAGTAAATTTACCACAATCTCGAATCTGTACGTACCAAGAAACGTGCCACGTTTCGAAAGTTTACGATAATTGCTTTGCCTACAAAAAAATCGTGAAGGGTGAAATTAAAAAAACAAATACTCTCTCAAACTGTACCAACGTTTCTGTTATTAGTCTCGCACGAGTAGTCACTCTAACATTACTCTCTCTACAGTCTCTACCATTGATCACTAATAATTTCATTTATATTAAAGAAACAATATTTAATTATAATAAAGTAATATAACTTAACTCTTTGCGGCACAGGAATTCAGGTCATAAAATAGACCCATGTTGCACAGGAATTTTATTGAATTTTAAATCAAACAAAACTGTTATATTTGTATTAATAAAGGTATCACACCTATACATATGCAGCTATTGCAAAATTTCGAGATGGGATTAAAAGTGTTCCACCATGCATTACGGTCCATCGAAAAGGTGGGACACTTTTAATCCCACAGTGCCCCAAAAAGAGTTAAGTTATATTAGTTTATTATAATTAAATATTGTTTCTTTAGTATAAATGAAAATATTAGTGACCAATGGTAGAGACAGTGACTACTCGTGTGAGAATTACAACAGAAACATTGGTATGTTTGAGAGAGTATTTGTTTTTTAATTACTACCACATTTGCAAATAGTAGTGAAATCTATGCTCGCTTCTATAAGCAAAACAATCTGTGCACCTTTTCTCAAATCGATTACCGATTCGATATCCAGCGGAGAACGATCGAGTGTACCGTAATATCGACAGGACGGGCGTCGCCTAAGTTTTACCAGGGCACAAAGATCTCGTGGCCTGGCGCGTACACCAGCTGGTCCAACTTCTTGTCCAGCGCCGACAGCTGCAACGAAAACGAAAAATTGGAATCGGAATCGGCGGGAGCAAGAACCCCTACGACATTTAGAGGGGATGGTGTTCTGGAGGGGATGCGAAGGATTGCGGGCCTGTTGGAGAAAGGAAGGAAAGGATGATTGGGAAGGGGGGGGGAGGGGGGGGGGGGACAGGATGATGGAACCGGATGCGACGAAACGCTGGACATGCAAGGCTCAGCCTTTTTTGGCCTCTGACGTTTAATTCTTTTTTCTTTCGAAACGATGCATGATGGGTAAACAAAGTAAACTTATACCCTGATTTATGGGGAAGATTGATTGCTAAGGATAGCGTGTACTTTTTGAATAAAATACTGTGTAGATTGAAAAAAAAGAATATAAAATGAGTGTAATTCAGATAGTTGTTTAAGAGGGTATTATCGTCTAGACGTTTGTTTTTTCAGTAATATTTAGGAATTAATTTTGCGAAAACTATCAAACCTACAGTACCAGGGTTTTCTATGCATAATAAAACACGCTTCAACTAACAACACAAATTTTTATGAAATACTTCATTGAAGTCTATACAAGTTATGCGCTGTTATGCAGGTTGTGACGTGAAATGGTCGTTCAATCGGGCGCACAGGCTGTGTGGCGGTTCTAGTCGTCTGAGACAGAAAAACAAATTTTTTGTTCAATCTATATGAATGTAGTTATCGTCTGAAATAGAATAAAGTAAGTGCTAAATTTTTTATCGGAATCGCAGCTGTTTGAAAATTGAGGTTTAATTTTCCCGGAAAGTTGTCAACTAAAATATGAGAGCAGAGCTAAAATATTCAAGCTATCGGTATAATTCTAGTTCAGATCATAGGTGATAGTGCCCTCGAAATTTGTGTAAAACCAGAAGTCAGTCGGTCCAATAGTTTTTGAGAAAAACGTGCGCCCGTCTTGAAAAATGTCGTTTCGAGAAAAACGCGTTTAAAGTTTGCTATACATTTAGCACTAATACTGGTGAACAGCCTTTAAGCCTCTGTAACTATGAGAGCTCTGCGAATTTCAAATTAATATTTCAGAGGCACCTTCTCAAAACCCCAAACGATAATAAAATGCTAAAAAAATTCGAATTTTTGAAGTTTCTAGACGATAATACCTCCGTAATGAAACTCATTCATTTGGAGATAAAGTAAAATACAAATGGAAAAAGGAAAGATTTAGATCTTTTGCGAAATGATGAAAATTTAAAGCTATATTTAATCAATTCTTTGTGAGCTTATGCGATTATAGCTTTCCTTTTGTGTCTTTTTTTATTGTAAAGATTTAATTGAGTTATAGGAATAGACGATAATTGTCCATAATATGAATTTGTCAGGTTTAATTTACAAATTAATACTGTTATAATATTTATTTTATGGATAATTCAATTGAATTTATTCAAAAAATGATCCTAGGTTTTACGGACAGACCTATGGATCCGATTATAAAAGGTAGTCCTTAAAAATAAGCATCCAGAGACACGAGTATGTTAGTCTCAATTAGTTTTAAAGTAATTATTCAAAATTTCAAACAATAACACTGATGTGGCGCCATCTAAAATAAAACGCCCAAGCTTGTCGAGAAATAGTTCAGCTTTTTCAATTGTAAATGTCGCGATAAAAAAATTCTATCGAAAAACGACAGTTATTGTTGAAATAATCTATATTTTTTTAATAAATACAGTGCAATTTCAGTCTATTCGTGAATTGATAAATATATAAAGCTATATTTTATATAGTTTTCGTTATTGTTTTTACAGTTATATTACTCCTTTTCACTTATTTTCTTTTTTAATGCAAAGATGGAATTGAATTGTAGAAAAAGAAGATATGACTTCGTAACGTGTAATTAACCAATTAAAACAGTTATAACACTTATTTTTCAATAAAGATATTTTAAATATTTTCAGAGATATGTGGCGCCATCTAAGATAAAACGCCCAAGCTTGTCGTGAAATAGTTCAGCTTTCTATACTCTAGATGGCGACATAAGTAGCGTCAGGATAAAAAATTATTAAAAAACGTATATCCAGCTAAATTGTAATACCCTAATGCTCGTAGTATAATTACTAGTTCGGTATTGAGCATAATAATGTAGATTTTATGAGTAAACGAGATTAATAATAATGTAATTTTTTATCATTATGGTGGCGTCATCTACGGGTAGAAACTAGGAACTATTTCTTGACAAACTTGAGCGCTTTGTGAGAAGATGGCGCTACATACTACAACAGTACTGTTTTACCTCGTTTTTTAATAAATAACTCTTAATTTAATTTTCAGTCGTTATAGCTTCAATCGAATACACTTTACTCTAGTTACAATGTGAGATGTGGAATAAAGTTAAAAACGTATAAATATATTGAATAATAAAATGCATAAATGACTGTGATCCAAGAAAGAGGGTCCATGGCGCCATCTAGTGGCAAAAGCCTCGAACTATTTCTCGACAAGCTTGGGCATTTTATTTTAGATGACGCCACATATTTTAACGAAACTGTTTTACCTTGTTTCTGAATAAATAACTTTTGTTATAATTTTACGCAGTTAGAGCTTCAAATATATACACTTGACTCTAGTTATGATGCGAAATGTAGAGAAAAATTGTAACGCCAACTATTACTGCAAGGAACAATTCAGATTCTGAAAATTGATATAAACGCTCAACATTATTCCAGAAACTCAGAGGTCACTTTATATTTAGCAGACGAATGTACAGTGAAATTCGCCGTAGCATTTATGATTCAGTAAATCGATTGGTCGACGCTTAATATTTATTACTCCTTGGCGATTGATTTTAACTTTAGCTCGATTCGGTTCTAAATCATTCAGCCAGCAAAAACCGCATTAATCTCGAAATGTTTCGTTCTGTTTCCATTTAAAAAAATTCACACCAGTTTGTATGTTATTTATTTTATCTACTAAAGAAGTGTTAAAATGTAAGTGTCAATTAATAAGATTAACGTTACATACAACTACTTCAAAAAAAGTTATTTCGTTTTTGTTTAAACTCTTCTTTAGACCTCTTAAGGAAAAATTTTAATCGAAACTTTGAATGAAAAAGATAGCGGAATTAATTTAGAATTTTAAATTGATATCACCAATTTGTTAAACATCTCGCATCACTAGAATGTTCGTAATTTTTAATTGCAGACATCGATTAATATTAACGTACATAGTCTACACATCGTGCCAGATTTAATATTTCATATTTATTACTACCTTTCCGGTTACGATGTTTATATTAATAACAATGATAACTAAATGTCGAATTAAAGAAATTGTTTCACAGAATTGGTATTTGGTTACTAAAAAGAAGAAATGATTTATTTCATTTTTATTTCAATTTGAAAGCGCTTGTTCCATTTAACTCTAATTCGATTTTATATTCCATTGAAGAAACGGTTGGTAGTCGGATTTCGATGTCAAGATTTACGGAAGCATAGAAACGTATAAGCAAGCGAGGCTTACTACCAACGTGGTCACGTAAAGCTGATCGATCATGTGGAAGTATCACTGGGACGGTTTCGCGTCCTTGAGAGTATGAAATGAAATATTCGTGGAGTGTGATCTAACTTTTGTGCGGATGTTCAACTAGCAAGGGTAGTATGGATTACGGGGAAGGTAGCCTGCCTTTCTTTCACGAATTTCATCATGAAGTCTTCGTCAACAATAAGTTACTTTTAGCCAAACCCTATATAAATTGCATTCAATCTGAATATTTCTTATGCATTTATATGATTTAATGAAATTATGAAAACGTTTAGATAGTATCGATCAATTTTCAACAAACATTTCTATTATGTACTTTTATTATACTTCACAACTTTTAATCAAACTTTTTATAGATTACATTTAATCTAAACTTACACGTTGTTTAAAGTATTTATATGATTTATAAGAGAGAATGACATAGAATTTATTAAATATATATATCCAAACATTTGTAGTTACTCTATATTATTTGTTCTCATAAGTAACTAAATGAAATTTGTCTCTTACCAAGAAACAACAGAGGGAGCATTTAACAATATAGTTTACCTTTCGCAAATTCAATAGAAACTTGGCTGAAAAGTTTTATTTACATTAACGCAATCTAATGCACTTGTAATATTATCATCTTACTAGCAAATTTGTATATTTTATTATTAAATTTATAGTAAACTCAGTTCAGTATTTACTATGTTAGTAGAACATTTATTTATTTCAGTCTTTTCATTGCGTATTGACCTTTACATTAGACCCGGTGGCAATTACGTCACTCGAGGTAATGTATGTATCTACAGACTGTAAAATAAATATTTGAATCTAGTTATTTACGTGTACAGGTCTAAGTATGTACTTATGTTGGTGCTATTTCGAAGCTATTTATGACGACATGTCGAATGAATTACTAGAGCGAGGGAAACGGAATATAGACCGGCTACTTGAACTCGAGAGGATAATGTTGTGGATGTGCATTGCTTTCCAGGTTCTGCGATATCTGCTCTTAATATATTATAAATAAACAAACGAATATGCCAATTGAAGAACCTTTTCTCTATGGACAATCTCGCTAGGAGAGTTTATGATTAGACGTCATTAAAGATATTGGCAATATTGAACACAAATGAAATTCTATGTAATTTGGTACTATTTTATAAATATTAGTTTAGTCATTTTATTAATTTCACTTTAGTTTCAATGTAATTAAAATTCAGAAATATGTCCGAGTTTAGTTTCATTTATTTCAGCGTGGAGTACACAAAAAAGATTCCATGTGTGCACTGTTTTACAATATGACAATCTTTGTGATTTATCTTATAGCCTATTGGTAAGTCTTTATACTTCTAATCTTATGTTTCATTTAAAATATATAATAATATTCTAATGACAGCATGTACATAAAAATACATACAATTGCAAACAAATTCTGTGTGTAGTTATATTTTATAAATATT
>NC_071976.1:8787892-8889692 GCF_026283585.1 Hylaeus volcanicus | reverse complement strand
TTTCAATGTACAGTGGGTGCAGAAAGTATTCGAAATAATTTATTAACAAGTGCAATAAAAATGGGCATAAACGAAACGTTTCGTTTCCAACAAGACAATGATCCGAAGCACACGGCAAGAAAAAGAAGGGAATGGTTATTATATGATGTACCGAAACAACTCCCTACACTACCTCAATCGCCGGATATTAACCCGATAGAAAATCTTTGGCATATTTTAGATTTAAAAATTCGCAAAAAGAAAATTAAAAATAAAAATGACTTAAAAGCGACGCTTTTAGAAGAGTGGTCTAACATTCCATCGGAACTTACACAAAAACTTGTCGAATCGATACCTGCCTAATCGATTACAGGCCGTAATTAAGACCAAAGGCATGAACACCAAATATTAAGTAAGATCAATATTGTTCATATTGTTTATTATTGTACATTCCTTAATAACATTGTACGTGTGCCAATACTTTTTTGGCTATGGATTTTTCGTTTTCTTTACTTTACTTCCTTATAACAAATAACTGACAACACTCAGTAAACATACTATTTATGTGTGTCAAAAGACACTAATAAACGTAGTTAATATTAATAGATTACTTGATAGTTTACAGATATTCAAAGAAAACTGTGTGCGCCAATACTTTTTTGACCCACTGTATAAGTTAAGCGGTTAATTATTCAATGAACGTAGTAGGTACCCACATATTAATGAACGAGGGTGTACAAGTCTCCACAATTTAACCATAAACTCCCCATCCGACTTCATAATGAAATTTTCAAACCTCCGTATCATCCAGCCCCGATCGTTTACCATTCGCATACGCGAGAACGTTCGTCGATAATCGAGACATTTACCTTACTCACCGAATTCAGCGCGCTTTTGTTTACGAAACCGATGGGTAAGATTCCAAGTGTCGCAGTTGCCGCGCCTGCCTAATGAGCGACTGGGAACATTGGATGCGCGCGTGGGATTGCGCGACGGACAGAGGCGCGCGTGTTACGCCTCCTGTCAGAGCTGTCCGTCCGTATCGCCGCAGGACGAGTTGTCTCCGTAGAAAAGCCACCTATGGTGGTAGTGGTTGCCTCGCGGGTTTTCACCACGTACGATTTTTTTTTGTTCTTCAACCTTTGACGACATTTCGCGCAGCACAATCGATAAGCGAAAGCGTGCGTCTTTCACGCGGCCCACGCTGTACACGTGCACGCGAACGCATCGGAGAGTAACACGTGTCTATCGTCGTTGACAGGTGAACCAGTGTTGTTTTTCCGTTTGCTCCTGGCACCTGTCGTCGCACCATCGCGCTGCCAGGAGGCTGGTGAACGACCAAAACCTCGTCACGCAGCGAGCGCAGGAATCGATGCCGACCAGGATACACCGAGGAACGTTTACCATACCCGCGAGCATCACTATGTGATACGTGAACCGGATAACGTTCGGCCTCTAAGGGATACCTGCCCCTGGCTCGACGTCACCTTCACCTGGGATTCTTTCCTAACGAGTAAGTCCTCGTTTCTGCGTTCTACGTTTTTATCTTCCGAACTCGCGATTGTCCAACCGAATTCAGGCGAGCGTCCGTGACTTTTGTGTCGTTTTTCGCGAACCGTAGCGTCGGGATTCGATTAAAAAAAGCACGGGGATTTCGCGCGGAGTACTTTCTGTGGTGGAACGCGAGTCGAAAACGGTCGAGCGTGTGTTGGGTTATTGAGTTGGAGCGATCGCGAATTTTGGGGAGGGTTTTGGCGGGATAATGGAGTAAAATGATACGTTAATTGGGAAATTGTAGTTTCTTGGTTACTTGGGTAATTTGTTTAGAAGGAGCTTTGGATAAGGTCATCCTTGCTATTGTAAGTTATATTTGATAAGATTGTTGGGTCACTAACTTTCGTATATGTTACGGTGGATGCTTTTCTGTACAAGCCTCTCGTTCAACCGCTGCTAATTATTTACAAATTTCTGAAAAACAATTGTGTATATCCTTAATGATAAGCTTGTTATTCTTGATATTATTATTATTCTTGATTCATGTTTTGTACTCTTTTTCGTAATTGTTTTGTCGTATTGTATTGTATTTCACATATTATAATGTAAATCTATGGCTGAGTTTAGTTTCATTTATTTCAGCGTGGAGCACACACAAAAATATATGTGCTATATATGTACTGATAATATGCACAGCTATGTGCATATTGCTAATAATCCCGTAGGGGGTTTAATAGCTTTAATAAAAAAATAACTTTCGTATATGTACAGTGGGTTTCGAATGTATTCGTACACCGATCAATTTCCCAAAATACTTTTGTATGAAATTGTAGTTTCTTAACTTCTTTTTGAGCGATCTTGTTTACGTTTTGGGCCCAGGCTGCTGGAACGTAAATCGTAGGTTAAGGGGTTAATATACACCGTACATTATTACTATACAACTTTTGTTGCTAAATTTTATATTGCATGAGTATTTAACAACGTTCAATAGTATTGAATGTTTTGTGTGCCATGGCCAATTTTATAGTGGAACTTTCTATTATTTAGAATTGGCAATATTGAACACAAATGAAATTCTATGTAATTTGGTACTATTTTATAAATATTACGTAAATTTATATGTAAATAAAAGGGAAGTATTTAGTTTATTCATTTTATTAATTTCACTTTAGTTTCAATGTAATTAAAATTCAGAAATATGTCTGAGTTTAGTTTCATTTATTTCAACGTGGAGTACACAAAAAAATTCCACGTGTGCACTGTTTTACAATATGACAATCTTCGTAATTTATCTTATAACCTATTGGTAAGCCTTCATACTTCTAATCCTAAATGTAAATTTGATATAAAATATTAGGTTGTCTCGAAAGTTTCTTTCGCGAGTTGCACTCAATTATTTCATGTGGTCGTGTTTATATAAATAGACGATCTAATTTCATAGATATTCATGTTGTAACAGTAATGGAGCAAAATGAATCATGCACAATTCAGTAATGTAACATAAAATATTGTGCATGTATTATTTATTAATAAAGCGAAAGAAACTTTTGGGACAACCTAATATATAATAATATTCTAATGACAACATCTACATAAAAATACATACAATTGCAGACAAATTCTGTATATAGTTGTCATTAGAATATTACTATATATTTTATATCAAATTTACATTTAGGATTAGAAGTATGAAGACTTACCTATAGGTTATAAGATAAATTACAAAGATTGTCATATCGTAAAACAGTGCACACTTGGAATTTTTTGTGTGTGCTCCACGCTGAAATAAATGAAACTAAACTCAGCCATATTTCTGAATTTTAATTACAGTAGGTGTAGAATGTATTCGTACACCGATCAATTTCCCAAAATACTTTTGTATGAAATTGTAGTTTCTTAACTTCTTTTTTTATAATCAATGATACAAAATAAAAATGGAACAGAGTAATCGAAATTTGATAAAAATAAAATCAAAATTAACGAACGAAAGAATAGAAATGAGTGATCAAGTGTCGGGCAATGGAAGTGAAAGAAATGGAGTAATGAAATATGCAGCAGTTAATGTAGTAATATTTTTACGTGCTAGTTAGTCTCTGAAAGCAGATGTAAATTCGTTTTCGTCGTATATTCACTGGTTCTTTTAGAGATATTTGTTAATACATACAAAATTAATTATATTCTTGGTTAAATGTGTAGTTTACATAGTGCGTTAAATATTTCTGAAACACGAGCAACATATTGGGCGGTAAAGTTGTTGAACTAGTGACCCACTGAAATACCTTGCAGCGCATAAGATGAATTCGATATATTTAAATGAAGGTCTGGCAATTATTTTATTTCCCTCTTTTTACTCTTTCATATTGGGAGACGAGAAATATTGGGTATTTCATAATAGAGCAGAAGAAACCAAAGTCTTGAATAATAGTTAATTATCAAAGTTTACGAATACTTCAGGATGGACAATATTTTACCTAAATAATACGTTTGGACAAATAGAAGCATCGTACAGGGATTTATTTTTCACGTTTAATCGATCAGTCTATTTCGATAAGCTTTTATGCATTTAGTATGAAATTTAATTCATAATTTCGTATACAATTTTTATCGAACAAATATCAGGTCAAGAGCTGATTATCTTTCAATCATTATTCGAAAATGTTTATTTAAATAAAAATGTTATTCACCTCTAACTGTGATGAATATTATGATATAAAGTATTTACCTACATTGATCATCGTGATTGTTATTTTTTAAATTAACCTTAGAACCATACAGCTATCATAGTATAAAAACGAACTGGTTATTCAGTTTGACGTTCGTGCGAAATTTATGTTCGCCCAATGTTTACCAACGGATACGTTTAAGGTACATTTACACGATCTCACCGTGTTTGCTCGAAGCGTATCGTCTTCCATGTAACACAGCTCGTCCTTTTTGTCGTACGGTGCTTTGTTTTCATTTTTTTTTTATCTCGTTGGCAAGTAAGACACACCGAAACAAGAGATAAATTTTCTTTTTCAATTTAAGATTATCGATACTTTATTTGACATCGATACACCATTTATATTTTGAAATTCAAAATTATTGGTTGATATGGTGTCAGTGCCACACTGGTAATCGTTGGAAGAGTTTCCATGGTAGACGCAACGACGAATGATTTCTTTTTTAAATCAGAAGCGTGGAGTATCGGCTCTGTCGATTGTGATCAAGTTCCAAGGAAAGCGACTCACTGTTGCTCGAGTTTTCGGCGGTTTACCCCAAAAGTCGATAATTAAAAGGGGTGACTAACCGGCGAGGTTTGCGTTTCATGAGTAATCGGGTCGGAGTTTAAAGCTCGCGCCACTTACGTTACGTGAGCTCGAATAAAACGGTGGAATTCCATTATGTTAATGAAAAGTGGAAAACAGTAGTCGCGGTCAACGAATTAATATGCGTTAACACATTGACCACTACGCCTCCCACATATGGAGCTCAGGACTTTTAACTGAGGCACTAAAAAATCAATTCCGAAGTCGACGTGATGAAAATGTCAAATCTGGGTGGAATTCGTGAACTTTGATAAGGTTGCGAAAATTAGTTCTAGCACTGTTTGATTATATAGTTTACGATTGTATGGAAACATAATTTTAGCTTCTTAGAAATCCTCAAACGATAGAATCAGCATTTGGTTGTATAACGTCACCTTCTGCACGCGATACTGACTTCGTAGAAAATGATTAGGTTCACTCGTGGATTTTTCTCTCTGAGTAATCGAACAAGAAGTTACTATATTTAAGTCAACTTTTAATTGTTTATTTCTATCCTGAATATTCATCTGAACATAATTAAACTAATATGAATGTTGTATTTGTAATTTGAGTTGACCATACTCTGTACAGAATAAATATTATCAAATAACAATTAGGCAAATCTGTTAATTGGATATTGAAAGGACAATCTCACATTTACATACAAATTTGTAAATACACACAAAAGAGTCACGAAAAGTAAAATTGTAGAAAACCCCAAGGAATCTATTAGGTCGTCCCATAAGTTCGTGCCGAAGACTGTGTCGAAATTTAATAAAAAACCACAGAAATTTTCTAGTAACGGTATAATGACTATCTGAGAGAAGTGAGAAACTATTGTGAAATGAAACAGATTATCTTTTCTTGTGACATTTAAGAATATGTTTCATTAATTTGACAAATAGAAGTATAAATGGGACGAACTTTTAGGACGACCTAATATTTTCTTTTCTCATGATAGACTTCGAATGATTTCAATGAATCCAATACACTAATCAATGAATTATATCTTATCATACTTTTTTCCCCTTTATACATGATTCTTTCGTGAATTTCCTCCCCCATTTCTTATCATAGATGTCCTATTCTAATTTCAAACGCGCACACAAGACAATTTCTTAAAATTCGTCCTCTTTTGTTAATGTATTCCCGCAAGGCAAAATTTCTGCAATATTCGCCCTAATTTCTAAATGACTTGACCGCCAACAAAACCAGTCACTGCGACCCTGCGACATTGTCAGTTGTTTGTTGTTTGCCATTTCCTAGTTACGGTTCAGCGATGATAATTATGTTCCAGGTAAATAGACAAGTATCTGGCGCACACCGAGTCCCCTTTTCACGTCACGTTACATTGTCCCGCGAAATATGCCGTAGCGAATCGGGCTTGTTTTCTGGAGAATATGTTGAAATTGGAAGGACTATCGTGTTCACGAAGCCACCGCGTTATTTTTGCTACGTACAACATGCTCGTTTCTATAACGTAAAATCAGTGATACAATAAGCGGATTAAATTAAGGTGGATCAGAATTAATTAACATAAAATGAAAAATTCGAGGCTGATAATTTGGTCGGGACTCTGAAAAATAAAAATGTACTACGTGTTTGAAATGACATTCTAATTTATTTCTTAAGTAATTTTGTTATTATTGACGAGTAATACATAATTTAAATTGTTTTTTTTTGTTTTTTCTTACGATAATTAATCGTAAGACATCCACTCGAAGAGATCCCAAAGTACGAAACGAAGTATCGAATTTCCTATATAATTTTAATAAATCCAACTAAACAGAAAATTCGACGTTTCGTTCGATATTATTATTAATATTTTTATATAACAGACATACTTGCCAATAATAATAAAATTACTTAAAAAATAAATTAGAATGTCATTTCGAACACGTAGTACATTTTTGTTTTGCAACGTCTCGACCAAATTGTTTTTTGCTCTTTCTCGAAAGAATTAATCGTAAAACATTCACCGAAAGAGGTTCCAAATTACGAAACGAAGCGTCGAATTTTCTATATGATTCTAACAAATCAAACTGAATAGAAAATTCGACGTTTCGTTTGATATCAACCATTCCTAATACAACAGACATACTCGACAATGTATTCCATCGTTTGCTCTGGAAATCCAACGAGTGTTTCTCCAACAACACATCAATAGTACACGCCAGAGCAAGAAAATCACCGAGTATTATTTCTCCCAAGGAAAACATCAACGGTAATTTTCACCCGGAGGTGAAAATCAATTTAAACATTTGTTTTCCCCACTTTTTTCTTGTTCTTTCGAGGACACGGCACACCGTCGAAGTAATTCGCGATTGGTTTCCACGAAGACGTCTCGTCGTTTCATTCCTCTATCCTTGGTATTGTTAGAAGACTCGGGAATACGTCGTGGATTGCTCGTCATAACTGATTACCTATTCCGTCGGGGCTTACGGTATCGTTAACATTTCAGGCTCGACTGTGTGTCTGTGAAATGTAAAGAAACACACGCAACAGCGACGGAATCGACTACCTGTTACCGTCGAATAACTTTCCCGCGTATTCGATGCCGCGTATTCCCCCGCGTCGTTTTGTTCCACGTTCGCGAGGCATTGATCGTTTTTTAAATAATTTAATACCGCCGTATCAGTCACACTGATTGCTCCGGGATGATTTGCTTAATTGCGTATCGATTCCTTGCGTAATTTTTTATCGGGCCTCGTATAACAAGCTAACAAGCAGTTTTCCCGTGATTATAGTGACCCACATTTGCCTCTCTGTATTATGGTCTCATCTTTACTTGCAAATTTAATTTGTCGATTAGACTAAAGCCTTTTGAACCGTTTTCGTGAGACGATGTTGTTGGTTTCCCTCTGAAATATTCAATTATCGTATGGAACGGATTGATTATTGTAGGGACCAGGTTATATTCACCCTGATTGGGGTAAATAGAAAATAATGGGTAATGTGAACGGTTAATTCGGTGACCATGCTATCGATTCAACGCCACAGTGACGCACAATGGTGAACAGATGAAATCAGAGGGAAAATACAGGTATATTGCGGCCTTAGTATCGCTTGGGTTGCAGTTGGTTCCTCATGTTATTTACTGTCGTACCCTATAGATGTTGACAAAGGTTATACAATGTTGAATTATCGAATTTATTCTAACTGCTTCTGGAGATGAAGTAAACATATTAGGGGGACCAGAAAGCAATGTCGTTTCTTTTACATTATATTCAAACAAATAAATATTTAATTTATTATGTAATCGTCCTCGTTATCAACAACCTTTTCTTATCTAGCGTGCAAATTTTCAATAGTTGATCAAAATCAATTGGTATACACTAAACTGATAAATGATGAACAAGTTAATTTCTCTTAACAAATCCACGTAACAATGTACAACAAGCATAAAGAGGTTCAGTTCGCAGCACATTCAATTGGAACAGTAATTCTAACTCTTTGATCATGTGACCCTCTGCGTCCCTCAGTCAGCTAATTTATCTATGGCAAATAGTCTCCGCAAATGTCGCTAACTAGACGAGGTTATATATTTGTTAAATGGTAAAGATGCAGGAGACGGAATTCCCACGAGTACGGATGGAAATAGAAAATCTCTTTGTACCAATTACGTAATTATTGAGCGAAGGAACTCGTTCATTTTGTAAAAGCCTAACTCCCGCGAAGCGTAAAAGTTCAGTGGGAAAGAGTAGTTCAAAATGTGTTTCGCCATGTACTGGACGAACCATTTAAAATGGCACTCTAGAAAATGTTCGAAACTGATGGTCATAGAGGCAAGTGTGTCGAGTAAAAATTATATAATTTTAAAGAGAACACGATCCCAATGAAATTGGAAACAAATGCATTGCAAATGACCAATTTCGTAGGTAATTTTGTTACTAACACAGAGGATTCCTCAAAATAAGATGCAACTCAGTCACTTCCATTTTGATGGCATGTAATATTTTTTTTACTTTGTCTTTCTCATATAAATTTATTATACAAAACAAATAAATTATGTTCCCTATGTTTTGTTCATAACACAAGGTCAATTATTTTTATCATAATTCATAGAATACACGACAAGGCATGAAACTACTCTCTATTTGTACCAGTTATATTTAATCAATCCTACTGTTTGAAGACCAAATCGAAAAGAGACCAATTCATATACAAATTATATTCCTTTCATATATTGGGTTGTCCAGAAAGTCTATGCCGATTTTTGATAGGTGGTGTAGGTCTGAATATGTCGAAATGGCTGAAAACATATAACATATACACATTTATATGTACATCCCTTAAAAGGTGGAAAAAAGGTTGTGGAACAAAATGGTACCTGTGTAATTCAATAAATATATAGTACAATTCAAATGTGCCTTTGAAGTTTTCTTAAAAATTGGCACGAACTTTCTGGACAACCTAATAATTATATACAACTTGATTTAATTTCGTGGCTACTCGAGTGGAATAATTTAAATGGAACACTCTGTATTTTTTCGCTATTATTCCCATTATTACCCCTAATGTCAACGTCATTGTTCATTTCTTCCCTCGCGAAATTCTACCCCGTAATTTCAATATCGTGGTTCATTTGATCTTCCTCTTGGGGACTGGAGCTGAATTCGCTATGAAGCGTGACTTATAAAAGGCGGTTCTTAAAGGAGAAAGGCTCTCGACGGATTAAAATTACGGCGTAAAAAGAGCACACGCCGCGGTGAAAAGAGCCCCACGTTTGTCGCAATTAAAAATTCCTTCGAGTTGTTGATCTTTGATCGTTCGAAAAATTCTGGGACGACGTGGATAATTGTTCGGTGATATTGAGAATTTAATGTTAGAAGAAGAATAATGTATGGTATTTCTTCGTTCACCTGCTTCGTGGAAATTTGTTCAACGTGCAATTTTTGCACGAACAGTCCGTTGAATGTGTATTTAATTTTTCCACCTTTATCAATTATATTGGTATTTGAGAAAATTTTGTAATATTTAATTCAGGAAGTAGCTTTCAGTTAGAAGAATTTTTGATATTTCATTCTTATTTGTACCTTCTTATAATAAAAATATTCAGAACGTATCTTGTATGCTTTTGATAAACGTACTTTTTGTTCAGTAAAAACACAAGTAATCTTCATTGTAATTTTTGTGTAATAACCAATTTGGCAGATTTTTATTGAGTGGAAATTTAAGTGATCTGTGTCAACATAAAGTCAGACAGATGTACCTTAGTAATTTCTCTACCTCCGTACTATCATGGAAATTTGAAATCTGTTAATTTTCTGGTTTTGTTGATATAGCATTAAACATAATGGTTATAGAATAATTGCAATAGTAATTTGTATAATAATGAAAATAATGATTTTAATGGAATAAATGTTCAGAACAAATTCCTATGGAGATTTTGCTCATTTCTGGACAGAAACGGTTACTTTTCCTTCACGACTAATAGCGTTTCGGGAATACCCTCATAATGTCAGGACTCTGTCAATCACACTGCACGACATCGACCACGTGCAAGCAAATTTAACCAATAACATACAACTCGTGTTTGCGTTAAGGACGAAATCGCACTCGACGATCAGAACTCGACCAACGTCCAAACCGAGACATACAAACATTGAAGCGAGTCACCAAGCAACGCATACAAACATGTACAAACTTCGCGTTAAACATTCGTATATTTGTTCGTCACATGCAGGTCCTGTCAAATTAAATTTCTTTATCAACGTGGTATCAATTCGTATATTGTAAAATAATTATGCAGATCTAATCAATGTTAGCCAGAAAATGATAAAATTGGGTTTTTTAATAGGTTTATTTTTATTTATATTCAGCGATTGTCTGGAAGATATTCGTTAATATATGAAAAGTTAATTAATTGTAATTTTTAAGAAACCAAGATCTTAGCTTAGTTGTTAATAATATCGTAGACTGAAACTTAAGAGATCATTAGAATTGTAGTTGAGCACAGTATTGTTAGAGAAACAGTTACAAAGAATTATGTTACAGTTTTCGATTACAATCGTTATTTATCATTTATCATTTGTCATGCATTGCTATCTATTTCGTTTCGCACGAAACAAGCCTCCTTTGTTTCTAATATCAATAAAATCGCTACTATTTATCACTTGTCCACTAACATCGAGCAAATATTTGAATTTCATTTGATCGAAAAACTGAGCCCACGTACGAGATTCTTAATCTACATTTTCCGTTTTCCATGCAAGGATTCGGGCCGATTTCGTTTGTACCGTTGGTTCCGTCCGCGCAAAGATGAAATCCAATATACCGTGGCACGTCGGTGCCAGTCTCCTTCGACAAGAGTATCGAGGCTCTGAAAATATAATCTCAGGATTTGTGAAACGTCAGGCTTGGTGTTGCGGGGCCTTTTATAAATTCTTCAATCGGCCGTCCGTAACTTTTGTACAGCTGCACCGAAGTTTCTATTATGCCCTCTATTCTATTGTGAATCGTCTTTCGATTTTCGTGTTTGAAACTCAAGATGCAGCCTCGATTCCAATATCCTTTCGCGGCGAGAGCAACGACGATACCAGATAAGTAATTTCATTAAAAGTATGTACGAGCCATCGATTTATCTACGGCACGCCGGTAATAGCCTCCAATGTACAAGTACACGTTTCCAGGCTTTTCGAGAGGCGATGGCTATAAATCATATTATAAATAGGCTTACGATTCGTGTCACGTAACAGAATTTATTGCAGTTCGTTATAAGTATGCTCCTTAACGACGTTTCTAAATGATAACCACTATTTCGGCCCCTTTTTCATTACAGGGAACACGATTCATCGCTTTGTAACACAGTTTGTAATATTTCACCCTTGCCAGGTTAATAATTGCCCACTTTTTTAACTACTTGGCTGTATTAAAATATTTCTTTCAATTCACGTCACGATAATTATGTTTACCAAATGTTTACAGATGCTATTCATTATGTTTCTATTTTTGTATAGACTATTATTTATCTCCAGATTTAGAATATTGTAGAATATTGTATAAATTTGAATATTTCTTTCAATTCACATCACGTCAATTATGTTTACCAAATGTTTACAAATGCCACTCATTTTTGGTAGATTATTATCTATAGATTTAGAATATTCGACAAACTACAATACCACAATTAAAGTCGTAATTGTGATTAAATTTTGGTGTACGCAGTTATGCGAAAGAGTAATATAATTATTAAACACAGTATAAATAAACTTCGGTACTTTTTTAGTAAAAGTTTTGACGAAGATTCATTGCGAATTTTGATCTTGGCGTAAAGTCGTCTTACGTGATTATGAAGTCAAAGAGCGTGCGTTACCGCGGAGAAAATTTGCATATGCAGTCCACCTTTTTTACATAATTTCCTGGAAATTTATTTGAAATTTAAAGGTCGTTACGGAGTTCGGTGCATATCGTCTGAGAAACTGGGTTAGGTTAACAGCCCTGATAACTTGAATAGATAAACGTGAACGATCGAAAAAGTTGGGTGTTGTCAAGGCTGTTAACATTTTTCATTGATTTAACGTGTCCTATACGCACCGACTGTTACTTCTGAATATTAAATTACATTAATGGAAAGCCTGCAACCTCGCTACGCGAGCGAAAGCACGCGTGAATTGGTGAAAATCCATCGAGTTTTCTTTACTCTTTGAAATATGTAGATAATAATTTTAACCTAATTTGTTGAATGGAATAAATAAGAATTCATCGACCAACATTGTAATTACAATGAACGATAATGGCGTTATTGTTACAGGAATATCATTTGTTAGGACAATTGCATTGTTACCATTTATTGTTGCGTATATCGTTCTTTGTAATCATTTTAAAAGTAGCATGCAACAATTTGTGTCAATTTGCGTCATTTTATGATTAACTTACATAATTCAGTGGACGGTGTATTATGAACGTTGATCGAGTCACTTCGACATGAAGACCACAGCTCTTTTTTAATATCAGTATAATAATTTTTTTTTAAATATAGTTCAAGTTATTATATTTAATTTTTAATTGTCCATTCTGTCAACGTGCAGTTAATTCTCTTTATTTACATTCATTTTAATAATATTTATACACGACTAAATGACCAGAATTCTCTTTAACACCAGACTAACAATTTTTAAATATAGTTTCAGATAATAAATTTAATTTTTGATTGTCTATTCTACAAAACTTGCACTTAATTTAACTTATTTTTAATACTCCTACATGACTAAACGATCACTGAACTTAGCACGAGAAATCAACAATTGCAACGAATATTATAAATACATCTTCCAATATTCCGAAGCTGTAGTAACAATAAACACTTCGATTTATCTTTTATAAAGGGTTCGATTAATATTAACCCGTTCTCCGCAAGTAGATACTTTCTTGCAATGCGGAGTAAGATGAAACTTTTCCCTTCTATATTTACGATTTCTCATGACAATGAATGGAAACGGTGGAAGCACAGATATACATCTATATTTAATTCTCAATGCTGAGTGTAGTGCGAGCTACTCCTTTTCCAAGCTATAGCGTGTTCATAAATAATTCTCCTTTAACGTCTTTCGAAGGTAAGTAGATTCATTTAAACCTCACGAATCTGCCTTGCCGATATTTTCTAAGCGATACACGTGAACCGATGTCTTTAGCGCACAGGGATCCATTCAAAGAGAATGAAACCCATTCCGAACGCTCGGATAATCTGTGCCCGTTGTGCAATTAACTAGATGCCAATTTAATACCTAGGTTGTAGATATGAAATTTGTCGAAGCCTGTTATCACGTCAGATAATAATTAAATTAGAGATATTATAGTTTCCACCGTTTTACTTTCACTGTTCCCGCTTGATTTAAAGATCAGTTGAGTTCTAGACACGCAAGATCGTTTTAGACGACACCTAAGCTGTCGATATCGTCCGTCGACCTCCAGATAGATCGTTTTAGATCACGCTTACGTTGTTGGCATGGGGTCTATCGAGTTCTAGCAAACTGAGATTGCGTTGGATGACTCGATTGTTGGTATCGTGTCTAATTATCTCAGACTGTGGGGAATCTAATTCCAGAACTCTAGGATCATCGATATCCAGTCTAATAAGTTTTGCGTGGGCGATGTAGGGTGGGATAGTAGATCTCGTGAGGTGTTAACGTTAATCACTTATGCCTCTCACAGTTTCCTCCAGTCTCTTCCTTTTATCGTCCGTGAAATTAACAATATTCGCTTCGTAATACGTATTTGATTTAAAATCTCATTTTTCGATTCGGTTTATCCTACACAACCCTATTACAGTCACTAGTGTTGCTAAAACCACTGCTACCATATTTTACTCATTTAAGAATATTTTAATTGATAGTGTTTGCTACTGGTGCTGCTACCTTAATAAATTATATCTCACTTCAAAGCAAACTTGATTCCCCATTGCTTAATTCCATATTGAGAAACTACTGGTGCTGCTACCTTAATAAATTATATCTCATTTCAAAGCAAACTTAATTCCCCATTGCTTGATTCCATATTGAGAAACTACTGGTGCTGCTACCTTAATAAATTATATCTCATTTCAAAGTAAACTCCTCAAAGCTAATTCCTCATTGCTTAATTCCCTGTTAGGAATTCTTCGATGAATCGTACCGTTTCGAAACGATCAACGCTCAAAAATCGCGAGTTACACGACACATGAATACTCGTTCGGTGATTGTATTAATAATAATACGAGCCCACTACTGCGCTTAACAGCTGGGTGTTGTACGGCGCCGTTGATTTGCCGCACGATAATACACGCGGACTCGCTCGTTAGCAATTCAATTAGCGGAAATCGGTATATTTCGCGAATACACATCCACGCCAGAATAAACAGTGGCGTATAATCGATACTTTTGAAGCCGTAACGATGCTTTCTCTTGTTTCAACGCGCATCCAATAAAAGTGCATCGTGTAATGGATTTATTTTTATCCTTTCACGTTTCTCGCTTCGTGTCGATAGGTGTATCGCCGTAATATTCCCACAGCGTCGGTTAAAGGGAACAGAAACGGCGGCGACCTGAAAAGATTCCATTAGAAGGGTCATGCGCGATTAGGATGACGATTCCAGGTGGTCCCATCGATGCTTGCCGATATAAATCTTTCTGCATCGAGCAGGATACTGTTCGCTTATTGGAAGGCAAAAGAAGGTCGACGTGTCACGCGATCCCACGAGTCGATGTTCTGCAACTTCCCTTCTTAAATATCAATTTTCAATGACTGATTTCAAGGTGTCGCGACCGCGCCTTTGGCGGAAAGGGTGGCGCAGAAAATAACGTAGGGTAACTGCGGGGCAAACGGACATGCTAGCAGTTTTTTATCACAGGTGCACTAAACGCACTCAACCTACGATTTATGCGGTACGTATCTTCTTACACGGTTTTCAAAGTAACCGATTTCTCATAATTAAAGCTATTAAAAAGAAAAATAGACGTTGTCTTTTAATTAAAAATTCAAATTATAATTCAACTATATCTTAAAGCACAACAGAATAATTCTCAGAAATGTACAACTTACATTGGAAGTTTTATTAAATAAATAAAGCGTGGCAAGATGTTGAGCTTTCGTTCGATATTTGAATATTATCGAAATTCTTTCTAATCTGTCATAAATTCGAAATTCCATTACTGTTCATTAATATTGAATTGCGAACGAGTGAATCGATTTTACAAAAGTAAATGCCCTTACACTCTGTCGCAAGAGAAATAATGTCTTCGTGAAAATGAAGTACAGCAAGGACGAATATATACGCTCTTTGCGGTCAAAGGGTTAATGGATTTCTCGTTCGCAATGACTAATGAGATAGGGTAGCCCGGAAGTCAGGTACACGTACTTTTTTAAATACTACTTAGGAATATGACATTTTATATTGTACACATTTTACATACAATATTAAATTGATTTTGTAATAAATGTCCAATAAAATATTTCTACTAGATAAATTTCAAAAGAAATAACAATTGAGGTCTATGGTAGAAGTTCCTTTGCAAAAATATCCGTTATTGACAGGTCTGCAGGAATGGCGAACTCCGCCTTAGATTAAATTGCGATTTCGACTAGTTCGACGATAGCCATCCGATCGAATGTTGTTCGTGCAATCATTCTGCTGGAGATAGCGAGTGTGCAGCACTCATAACATTCCACATCGATGATGTGTGTCGATGCAAATTATATGATTATAATAACTTTATGGTATCAATCCATAGTTACGTGAGGTAATGTAGGTCAGCGGATGTTTGTGTTCGTTCACATCGAGAGCGTTTCTTCTTTCTCGTGTATTGTTAGTTTAACCCATAACCCATATCTTGCCCCGTGCGTCATACATAGTGCATGACTATCTCTCGTCAGAAATGGGCAAAATTTTCATCTATTTTAAATGTTTCAAATACCGAACGAAAGCTAAACATCGTGTCATGCTTTATTTGTTCAATAAAAATTGTAACGTCATTTCGAATAATTATTCATTTACGCTACTAGGAAAAATTTCAATGATGTTTTACAGTGGAGAAATGGCACGTTATTTAAATAACTGTACTTGAACAGAGTGTCTATTCGTTATCAATTGCTCCAATAAAATTCTGCCCCATCTGTGATCCACGTGCCATATGTGCCGGATGAATACCTGTTTCAGAACAGCTGCTTGAATAGGAGAGAAGAGCTGAAGTACTGTACAGAATTAAAAAATTAAATTAAATTACACTGTGTAGATAAAAATGAATAATTGTAGGCATCGAAGGATTTTTTTTCTTAGTTAAATGTTTACTTTTATATGTCTTGTATGTATAACTAAATCCTTACGAGTTTGCTAGTTATATTAAAAACGTTACAAAGGGGGTGAAAGTCCTAGATATACATATATACGCAAAATTAGAAAAAGAGGTTTCTCGATTGAGAAATAAAAAAATTATACCCCTATGGTTTTTATTCCTTCATGTTATTGCATACATGGAACAATAAAACATCGAAAAAGTTACGTAAAAGTGAGAAGACAAAGGTAGTAGAAAGTCATAAAGAGAAAAATCAACACTGCTAAAAGGGAATTTCCCCAGTGGGCGCTGCCAGAGTGCTAAAAAATGAGTGGTAAGTTTTACGACAGTAAAGTTCTCATTAGGGTGAGCGAAGAATAGTGCTGAATTAATCCGTGAAACTTGTACTGTATCACTGGGTCACGTAAACTGTACATGATACATGCCACAGTTTCCAGATAATGTCTCTATTTTTGTCAACTCGTCAGACTATTGATTAATTTTATAATGTCATAACATTTACCTTGTTAATGTGTCATCGATCACGTGATACTTTTACCCGTTCGCCGTTTTAAGTTCTTCCCATCAAACGAGCAAAGTCTTGTCAAACGCTGGTCTTTTTCGTTCTTTATGTTTTGCTATTTACGTAACACACACTTAACAATTTTTATTCATCGAGAACAGGTCTATTACTGTGTCGGATAGTAGAAAATACGCTGTAACGCATAAAAAGTCACGAACTTTGGTCGAAAAGAACTAATGGTAAAGATCATAAGCACGAGTTTTATTTTCTTACAATTTTTAAAGAATTATAACAAGTAATGTTGTTAAAATTCGCTTGAACGTTACTGCTCGTGGTATTAACGGACAGAAAATTTATTAATTCGTACAGACACTTCGAAATTAATTCGCGATTTTCGTTCTCAAGGAGGAACTCGATCATAATAGAATTCTCTAATACATAACAGTGTAAATGGATCCCATTAACCTTTTCATAGTTTGAAAGCACATTTCAGCATGTTATTACCGCCAGGGTGGAACAATGGCTTTGCTCGCGATTTGCCTTGGAATTTCCAAGTTCGCGGGGTTCGTTAAATGTCGAGCCGTTCGCTGTTTGAGGTCGCTATTATTTTTCTGACGATATAGTGCTCAATGCGCGGCACTGTTAGTAGGTATAAATAATCCTCCATTGTATATTTCACGAATATTTTCTACTCTCACATTAATATTTTCCTAATGAGATTATAAATCCGTAATAAATTTAAACAAATTGTAGTGTATTTTATTGTTTACTGCTCGAAGGATCTAATGTTGTTACCTAATAAAACTTTGTTTTGCTTTGTTTTGATTAAGGAAATTGGTTTGGAGGACAGACTTTTACGAAGAAATTATATTTTATAATCTGTTTAAATGACAGAACTCTGCTTAAAAGTCTGCTCAACCACTTGAACATTAAATAATGGGTCGTAAAACTTTTAACTCTGTCTAAAAGTTGCATACTTGTGCATACTTCGTTTTAGTTTACATCGAGGTGAATTCAACGATCTATAAAATGACTTTAATAAATTTTGTGTAGTCTCAAAACAAAAAACGAATTTTAGAAACTGTGTGTAATTTCATTATAAAAAAAATTTGTAGTATTTTCCAACTTTAAGAACTAATTCGTGGCAAAAAATGGCTTAATATTACAGTATTTATTAAATAAACAAATTTCGAAAATCGTTAATTGTTGGTTAATTATGTTCTTGCATATTTTTCATTGGAAATTTCATGTGAATTATTTTAATATTATTTCCGTTTATCTTAATGTCTCAATATTGGATAGGAATAATGAATAAGTGATTTGCGAAATTGTTAATATCTACTGGCGAGGGATGTTTACCAACTTTCCATTATCGAAACCATTATTGTACATTAATTAATCAATAAGAATAGGATCCGAAACACGCATAATTCTGATTGATTTTCGAAATACGGTAGTATTAAATAATTTGTTTACTCTTTGTACGTTAAGAGTAATTATCCAGGTGGATACGAACTAAATAATGTACGAGGCATTATTAATCTGCGCAAAATTCAAAGAAAAATGTATCGTCGAATAAAAATTCGTTTTCGATAGAAAGTATACAATATTTTTTAAATCA
Source organism: Hylaeus volcanicus (assembly GCF_026283585.1). Classification (NCBI taxonomy): domain Eukaryota; kingdom Metazoa; phylum Arthropoda; class Insecta; order Hymenoptera; family Colletidae; genus Hylaeus; species Hylaeus volcanicus. Next base: position 8,871,041 of record NC_071976.1, on the reverse strand, counting down.
AACTTTCAATTTAAAACTTTAAGTAGTTCAAGTGATATGATTTAAATACATCCTGGGTATATTCATAGTGGAATTTATTATGCAACTTTGTTTTAATTCTTACGAATTTTTGCAGAATAATTATGACGACAAGACTTACAATCCTCTATCATGGAAACTAATTTTGAAATTATGTTTACGTTGTGTCGTCAGAGGATAATTACACAAATTTTCATATTTGTAAATAAACGTGCCCAAACGTTGCAACGTATGAATTCCGTGGGTAAAATAAGCAACCGTAACCACAGTGTGGTATAGTAAAGCAGCTGAGTTGCAAGTGGATCGTTATATTCTCGTTCTCATTATTTTAGACACTGCTACGTAGCTAATGATGTACAGTAATGCTCATAATTATTCGACCGATACTAAACTCTAATTTTAGCACAACATAACGGTCCTTCAAGTTGACACTACTATTTTACATTAACATTTATGTACATTTAAAGTCAATAAAATAAAAACAACGTATTGTTTTATGTAGATACATTTTTCTTGAATTACATGTCCCATTGACAAATTTTCTTCTGGAATCATGGACACTGTTAAAAGTGCACACATCTACATAATCGAACATGACTCTCGTAAAATGAGTAACATTTTCTATTCAGATATTTACTGAATATTTATCGAGCAACGATGAGTTGCGCGAACCGAAAGGATCTCAGTTATTCTTTTCCTAGGCATGAAAGGTTAAAGAAAGGTCGACTTTAAAGCTTCCTGAAGCTTCATTAACTTCTTAAGTTCGCATGTCCCGTTTGGTCATCGTGTATCCACGTAAATATAGAAAGGGAGCGAAATTAAAGGTCACTAGTATTCCGCAACCTGTGTCGAGGATTTTTCCAGTGACACGTTGATAAATCATCGCGGCACCCGAGTAGCCTGGAAAAAGAAGGAACCGCGTCACGGGTTGTGTCGTCTGAAAATGATTTATGTAAGTGGCGGTCACGTTAAATATTTCGCCGTAGCGTGCTCGCTAAAGTCGTTTGTCAAGTGGAACCTTAAGTGATTCGAGATTTGGGTGATGTTTTCATACATTGTGTTAAAAGATACGAATGGGTTTCGTGCGACGTGTCTGGAGCATTTGTAACAGTGGTGGTCATACCTTTACGTGATAGGAGCCACATATTGTCAAAGGAGCACACGTTTATAAAATATTTAACGTAAAATGAGGATGTGGTATGATTCTCGAATGAATTGAGTTTCGTAAATTAATTTTCTTAGACAGATATTTAGATAATTCTAATGAAAATTGAATTCAGTTAATTCCATGATACATTACAATACTTGATATAGTCATTAAATTTGTAGAAATATTATAAATAATAAGTGAATAAGAAGAATTAGTATAAGCATGCATGAGCAAAGGTTTAATACAGCCATGTGTTGCCCAGAAATTTATTACTATTTTCTAGTAGAATTGTACATAATTTTGTATGGAATTAATTAATAATTCTTATTAATAAATAATAAGTCACGAAGAATCTTTATCCTGCATGCACCACAAGATTGAAATTGATCTGAAGTTAATCTGGATAATTCATCTGAATTTATCAGTCACTCGATTTAGAATATAAATTAACAAAGAAGGGAAAAGAATTAAGTTTGAGTTTTGTAGGCATACATTCTTTTCTGGAGTTTATACACTCTTTTTAACATACTGATTTATCAAGCTAACGTATGTCAAGCTTATGAAAGAAAATTGAATAAGCATACGCGAGGGTCTGGAAGAGTTGCACGTGGCTGGCCACAGTTTGGTCGCCATTGATTTATAACAATGTCTTGATTTATTTGTACTTATACCCGGCTAGATTAATTTGTCCTCCCTTCAAAGGAAAGTCACCAGTACCAGCTTCCTTTTACAAGTAGAGCCCCGCTTTGTCACGGAATGCTTGAAGTTTTCGAACGCCTAGTTACCTTCCTTTGAAGCGGGGGACGAATTAACGTGGTCGACCGTGCAAATTCTTCTACAATGAGCAATTTCTTGTTCAAAGGTATTTTTCTCATCCGTATTATTTCATCCTTATTTCATAAAGAGTATCTAAATTGTAAGCTATACCTCTCGAGGAACCTGTTCTTGAATTCTCCCCAAAAATTGGCGCGAACTTTTCTTTCATACTATATAAACAAAAACGTTGTTTGACAGATAGCCAATCTATTCACAATACTTACTCGGATATCGTTAAACACCTAGAAACATTATTAAGGCAGCCTTGGACTGCAAAATGGAGAACATATAGAGCTAGCACAGTTCATAAAGCTATATGAAGTTTTTTTTATTTACAAACGAATCCAAAATTCAACCGAAGGCAGCAAATGGCAATAACACGAATCAGAAGTGACCGCGGCAAGTTTACTCACTCACACCTACTCAACAGAAGCCAATCATTATATTGTGACGAATGTAACACCCAAATCACTATTAACCATATCATCCTTGACTGCCTCAAATACAACGAAATCAGGAGGAAGTTAAACATCCATAATAGTATCAGTAAAGTCAACTATTCTTTCAAATACCAGGACACCTTAGTAGAATTCTGCAAGACTATTGAGTTCTTTAACAAAATGTAATAACTCTGTACTGTTTCTGTAAGTCGCTAATAACCCATGATGTTGATGCAACGTTAAGCTTATTAAATTTAAAAAAAAAAGAAAAAAAGAAAAAAAAGGAAAAAAAAAACGTTGTTTGACCCATCCGAATTACAACCATCAACCCCAATCGACGTAACCGTTCCTTGGCGTTCTTCCTGTCTATATGGAGTCCGTACAATCGTGTAAGGACGTTTCGCGTTCGCATATTTCTGGTTATCGAGGCGGACGCGTAGATCGGTCGTGTTTGCTCCATGGTACACATTACCTGCGTGTGAAATAGATCGATAGGAAATGTGTCTCGGTTACCGGGTCTAGTTCAACAGAGTTCTATAGTAAATCGTGGCTGGTATAGACATGCGAACCATTCGTGTCTCCTAGGCCGGCAGTGACCTTATCGTTGCACGTGATATATTTTTTATTCCTGCCTTCTCTCTCCTTTTTTTCTTTTTCTTCTTTCAAACACCCGTCGTCACCTCGTGAAACGACCATGGTTAATTTTCCAGCGACGCGAGCACGTGTCGCGGTAACGAGCTTTTCTCTTTCAACGGCGCCTTCTTTTTTTATTTAAACGTCAGTCCAAGCACGTCATCGCCGGCGCATGCCACGTAACGGGTCTTTATTTAATTCTTCGCGGGGAAATAAGAAGAGACTGAAAATGCACACGAGACCGTTTCGCTGGTCTAATTACGCGATCGATGGAACGGTCTTACTTTCGTGGAACGTGCGGGTTTAAAGATTTTCTGGATGGATGTTGGCGAACGCAAGGAAACGCTGAAACCATTTAAAATTAACGGTATGCGTGAACTTTACACAGTAATTAGGCTTTATTTAAACTTCCATGACTCATGCAATATGGAGATTAATGAAGTGGTAGTTTTACGTAGTGCCCGTCGTGTCTTTACGTCAGAGTTTATCATTCAAGGATGGACTTTTTTCATTTCCAATATGGTTTGACAACGTTGAATCGGTTGGGAGCGATAATATTATCATTTTTTAATAGAATAGACTCTGAATTTGCGAAGTGAGTCGAAGCTACGAATTTTATTCAGACTGTTTGAATAGAATTAGTGGTGTATCTGTAATAGGAAGAAAACATCTAACAATACCAATATTAATATCCACTTGTATTCTATTAGGTTGTCCTAAAAGTTTCTTTCGTGAGCTGCATTCAATTATTTTCTGTGGCAGTGTTTATATACATAGACAATCTAATTTCTCAGCACTGATCCTGTAACAGTAATGGAGCAAAATGAATTACACAATTTTGTAATGTAACATAAAACATTAGATATTGTGTATGTATTAATTATTAATAAAAGGAAAGAAACTTTTGGGACAACCTAATAATTATATTGCAAAACTGTTATCTTCTTTACTTCTAATTTTAATTAACCAAATGTACTTGAACAATATATTATACGTTCATTTTCGATTCAAACAACATAAACGTTATTTTTAAAATTGGCATGGACTGAAGACTGGAAATTAGAATTTTGTTTTTGTCTGTGTTCATTCTGTGCTTTCTGTATCTAAATCTATGTTTATATCATTTCGTTACTTGGTCACTACTACGGCACCCGTTGTTAGGTAATCCAGGATGATAGGAATGATTTATGATGTCACTTATCAGACTGTTTCTAGCATATGCAATGGGGATTATCTATGTAGGGTGTTCGCGTTACGATATCACTCAGCATTTGTAAGTAATAGATATACTAAAAAGTAGGTTAAAGGCTTTGCCAATTTCGTATAAGAAATTGATCGACTTAAATCAATTTTCAGAATGTCTGGAGTGTGCATGAACTTCGGAATACGATGATTAAATGTCTTTGGTATGTTTCGTATGAGAGAATACAATAAGCAGTTATTTAATAATAGTATACAGGGCATCAATTTCGATGTCGCTGGAATGATTAGTTTTAAGAAAAAGACTGAATGTTGAAAGAAAAAATTCACGGTTCTACCGTTATGTATTATTGTCGGGCAGGTTTTGCAACACTCTACAAAGAAAGGAAAGTTTTGTTAATAGGAAGAGGTCCATTGTTTGGCTAGAACTGGTCACGAGTAATATCGATAATGCAAGCTCGAATGTGCTTTTAGCGAAATAAAATGTCAGAATGTGTCGTATGGACTGGTAACGGTTTCTTTTTATTTATAGCCAGTGTAGAAAGTAATTCTTCATTTTGCCGTGTGGACAGATATTGGCCAATGGTAATTTGTCGAGTGGTTCCATGATGCAATGTGTCTAATTGTTAGAAGTTTACAAAAACACAATAGTACGTGGAAACGTGCAGGATCTTTTTAAAGTTACTTGTGTATTTTTTAATTAAAATTTATGTTTTCGTATTGTAATATGTATTTATTCTATTTACATACTATCAATTGTAGATTGCCAACATAAAAAATATATATATTTATTTAATATATATTAAATATTAAATATAATTTAATATATATATTTTTTTATTAAACGTCATTCTTAATGTTCTACTACTTTAATTGAATGCTCACATTACGCAAAAAGTAACCGAGTTGTATATAGAAGGATATGTCACTTTTTTTTTTTTTAACTCATGACGAACGTCCGTGCGGCATGCTAAAAACTCGATTAAATTATTCGAATAACGTACCTGTTACTCTTCATGAAAGTTTTCGTGTCGTAATTAAACCAAAAAACTTGCGTGACTGACATCCACCACGAAACAGTTTTCTACAGATCGGATCTAAATACTTGGGTAAACCCGAGAGGTTACTCGAGTTTATTTATATTTTTAATTAACAAGCTTGAAAGCATGCTTTTGAAATATACTGTATACCCGAGGAAGTTCTAGACATTCAAAGACTTCCGAATAGAACACTAGGAGGGGTTCGCATAATAGAATCTTTCCACGCGATTTAATTCGGACTCGTGTTATTACTGAATTCATTTTATGTAAATTTTGTTCATTTATTGTTAGTCTCGTAAGTTGTGAAATAGACCCTGTATCTATGGAAGATATAGGAAGATTCTATGGATACTATGGAAGATTCACGTACATATTTTCAACGAAACATTTACTTGGAAACATAGAACCTATAATTTAATTTAGACAAAGACTGACTATAAACAGGGTTCAACTCCAATCCTAAGTGGGCAGGTAAAATGTTAAGGAAACTTTTACCACTCCATTTCATTTAGAACTCACCCTTTGTATATACGTCGCTGCATTCGACTAATCTGTGGTCGTTGTATATTATTTTCAGAGCTGAGAAAGACCAAGCCTTTTGGAGTACTCCAGTCCGAGCTGTTCAATTCGAAGTTCTTTGTGAGCTGGGCATGGTCTTAGGGACGACGGCGGGGCGATGACGCTCTACCACCGTCCGCCGTCATCGTCAGGAGTCCCTCAGGACTCACCCAGTCTCCCTTATCGGATCCCGTGTTTGGTCCCGATCCTGGTCTCTAACGGCGAACGTTTCTGCTATTCATCGAGGAAGCTCGCGAAGACGAACGCGACTGGTGCGTTCGTGAGGAGGCATGAAGGATCGACCGCATCGACCTTACCGAGACCACGGGCAGGCGATGCCCATGGAGGAGGTTCAGGGATTGCTACTTCCACCCTCCAGAACAGGTTAGGTTCTGTTTTCAATAACGTTAAAGTCGATTCAAACTATAACGACACGGATCGTCACGTTCCGGCAACAACACGTACCGGCACCGACACGACAAAACATTGAAACACGCGTTTCAATGGAACTATTCACGCTATTCCCGTTGACGGAACGTTCAAGTCGGTGTCTGTTAAAGGTCTATTTACACATATCCGTAACGTGTCAGTTCCGTATCCGTACCGTATCAATAACGTCACGGAGTGGTGTCGGACGTGTGTGAACATGCCCATTCAAAAACAACAGAAGAATATTTAAAATCACTGACACCGATTGAACATTACGGAACTGAACGAATACGGAACTGACATGATACGGATATGTATAAATAGACCTTTAGTGTGAATAGTTCCATTAAAACGCGTGTTTTAATGTTTTGTCGTGTCGTTGCCGGAACGTGACGGTCCGTGTCGTATAGTCTGAATCGATCTTTAGATCGAGTATTAGCTGCAGAAATTGAGGAGGTATTATTTTTTGTTTCACCAGTTTCGATGTAATCTTCATAATACAATAATTTTCATAACTCTGGACGATTTTTCTTGATAAATAATTAATAATTTAATTTAATCATATTCGAGTTTCCAGGTAACAAACTTTTTCTGGTTTACGATTTCTTTTTTTTGCAGTTAAAGGAGGTGACATAAACTTTTGAAGTTTGGTAGGGTTGTTCGTCTGTTAAAGTTACAATTGTATTGTTCAGTTTGTTTCGGAATTACGAATAATGTTTCACGTTATATTAAACCGAATGATTTTTTTCGCAAAATGGGTACATTTAGTAGCTTAAAAAAAAAGTAATTTTTAAAATATCAAGTGTCCTAGTTCAGAGCACAGTTTGAAATATGTTTTGTATTTTACAGTATTTTAACTCGATTCGACATGCGCTTTTTGAAATGTCGCGTTAAAATAATTGGACAATAGGGTTCCGAGGAAAACGCTTTTGTAGTTTTGTGTTTTATCAGGCTAACAGAACCTGTAATTCACAAATGTTTGAATATTATTTTGTAAAAATACTTGAAACACTTAATAAGCAACAAGAATACAAAGAAAAATTTATTTTTAGACCCTGAAAAGGAGTAACCTTTTAATTCTGTGCCTTTTTAACATTTTACCTCTTCTTTATAAGGAATTATTTATTTTCAAAGAAAGTATATGATGAAATTATCTTATTAATTATTTATAAAGAGAAATCGTCCAGAATTATGATTATTATGTGATTATTATGAAGATTATTGAAGTCTAAATGTGTTTGAGAATTTCACGACTGGATTCTTCATGTTTGATGCTATTGAGAATTCTACGTGACCATTGAACCGTGGCATGAGTTCGGCAATTGGTAGCCAATGAACCGTAACATGAGCACCTCCTCGAATGTTTGCAAATGTACATCTGCCAAATGGTATTGGACTGGTTTGAATAGATGATAATTACTAGAAGCCGGGTCAGGGTAATAAGCGTTCCCATGGTACAAATTCTAAATTGAATAAGTTCAAAGAATTTAGAATTTCCTATTTAACCAGTGTTCTATAAAATAAATAAATAAATCAGAAGTTTGCAACTGTTGCCTAGGAAATTACAAAAAATAGAATTTGTCGAAAGAATATCACTGTGTCATTTAGAACGACTTGTGTTTAGCTTTGAGAGTCCCTTTCTTCCAAGCTACAGTTTCAAGCTTGCTTATTTAATAACAGTACAAAAGCAAAATGTAAAAGGGAAGTGAGGTCATTTATACCTGGTGCCACCGTGTAATTGTTAACGCGAGAGATAAAATTGCCAGGCATGCAAAGTGTCCTATGTTTGTAATTCCATTAGGACCACTTAACATTTCACGCGATAAAGCTTTGGAAAAATTAATTATGGTTCTAAGTCGATATCAAATTAATGGGATAGTCAACATTATTCATAATAATGAACATTGTTTATTTTTTATTAGATGATAACGAGGCAAACAGGCAACGTCAGAGAAAAAAACAGCATAACAAATTTTAATTATTATTCCTGTAACCACGAAGTATAGATTTTATATGCCTTTATTACACAAATTAAGTTGCATTCTTTAAAACACAATGAAACATAAAAGTTAAAAATATGTTCAGCTTCTACGCGATATTTTTAGCGTGATATATCTTTACGTACGTTATTTTTTTCACCTAATTACATGTTTAGGTATTATGTCATTCATTTTTGTTACGTTGTTTCAATTAGACATCCAACTACGCTATTTTTATTCGCACAAGTTTTAATTTAACTTTTGGTCATAACATTCGTACACATGTTTCTGTGAAAGATGACGTTTTCAGGTAAATGTGTTAATCAATTCATTAAATCTTATCATTTTAAAATAAACAGTCGCTCAATTTACGTTTTCCTTTCGACTATAATTTATGACGACTCTGGAATATAACCAAGCTCTTCGATTTTATAGGGAACTTAAAAAATATTACTACATTTTTATTGCGCCAAAATTACATTCATAAAGAAATGAAGTATTTTGAGTAAAAGAAAATATGGAATAATGAAACTGTCATTTTATGATGAACTTGAAACAATAATACTTTTATTACGCCAGAATTATATGCGTAAATAAATGAAGTACTGAGTAATAAAAGAAGACAATGCAAACGTGTTTACGTTTGAAAATCTAGGTCGAAGACTTTCGAAATTTTATACGACGCACTTTTTAATGGATCAAAATGGAACACTCTGCATTGTAAGCTTGTGAATAATCAAACAAACATTAATATTCATCAAATGAACGTTAGTATTTTAAAAGAATGTCAGTTATAGTCGTTTCGTATCAGATACCACTGAAACCGTGAAACAAGGAACGTTTAGTATTTACCCTCACGCAAATTGACGTCTGCATCGCTATTTTCTTTCCCATTTTTATATAAAATGCGCAGTTGATCACAACATATCTGTTGATTGTACGTGCAATACTAGATCGCATTCGATGATAACACGCGCTGTGTCCACAATAGACCTGATCACTTTCGTGATAGCATTGTTTGAATTTCTATTTCAAGGTGCGCATCGATCGTAGCGAAATCAAAATTGCAGATGAACGTTGAAATATAAAAAAAATGAATGACTGAATTAACACACGGCGACCGAGGACTAATTGTTTCTCCCTGATCTCTTTTAATTTTAATGTTTCAAGTGTGATCATTGTCGGAAAAACTCACTCAAAACTTTGTTTATTTCTCAATAATATTTTAGGAGGTAAAAGATTGAAACGTTATTTCGAATAATTATTTCCTATTTTCAATTTAAATAAAACTTGTAGTTCTACGAATTTGTGATTCTACAAAATTTTATGATTTGTCTGTTTCCCATTTGATTTTCATGGAAATCGAGCCAAACCGAATGAAGCGCGCAGTGCAGATATATAATTTCATGTTCGCCAGTTATGAAAGCCTGAGCTTTACGAGGAGTTGTCGAATCGTAAAATTTTACTGTCTCCGTTTATTACAGCAACAATACATAGAAAATCGAGGCCGTTCGCGGCATGCAGCATTCTTGCGTTCCCGTAATAAATTATACGTTAGCCGATGAGAAATCCGAGTTTATCGCGGGATCTCCGATGAGGCTGGCGAAAGGTTACATTGAAATAAAAGAAAATATCCAATAACCTATATTTGAGAACGTACTTGCGTGCCCTTCGTGATATGAGAACGCAATTGGAGAAAACACGAGTTAGAAAGTACATCAGGTCATCTTCTATATTGGAAATTGAATAAATACGAGTGTTTTATCGAAACACGTATTTAAAAAAACTTTGTTTCATTTTTACGAATCTCTGTGCATTTTTTTGTTTATATATCGAGGGTGTAGAATTTGAAGCTAGTGGTTTAGATAGTCAAATTCATTATTCAATTCTGGATAATTCCTAAGGCAGACCTAGTGAATCAAACTACAAGCAGTGGAATCTAGAAACGTGGTGCAACGTTACAGAAATCTGCTAATTCCTCTCAAACTTGCTTAATTCAATTAGCCTGTTCTGGAACCAAATCAATGAAACGGTTAGCAGCGCAAGCATGGTTTAACTTTATGAACGTTGGACGTTTCGATCTTAGCATTGGTGCGTTTTCGTTAATAATTTGTAAACATCTATTGACCTGAATGATTTTAAACGAAACAAAATATAATTTAATCTTCTATGGGGAGAATTGTTTTTTCTGCAAACAATTTGCAAGGGATTAGTTTGATATTTCAGGTTGATGATGCTAGCAACTGCCATCGATACTGTTAGTGGTTGTCGGAGACATATTATTAACTAAAATTATTTGGTAAAATAATACCATTTGAACTTGGATATATTAGCATTTGATTTGAAAGTTACACGAGTTCATAGGGGATTAAAGTAGTCCTTGTGTATTCATTTTACACAATGTTTCATTTAAAGACAGTGGTGTTCATTTATCTGGTTTGCGATGAAACAAGCATGCACCAGCAGTCTATTCTGGTACAGGTTCATTGAAACGTTAACCTGTCCAAATAGGAGACAATAGATAAACGACGACAGACTTGCTAGTGACGTGGCAGACTACCTGCACTTGTACAAAGTTTAAGACTACCTAATTTAGGTTATGTAACTCGGTCGTACCTCGTGTATTCTTGACTGTATCAGATTTGACCTACTACGTACAAACTAATTGACGCGCGCAGTGAAATTGATTTGGTCCTCGCTGGGTAGTATCCAATTTGCCATGGACCTCGACAGGCTTTAGCAGAGTCCAATTTGGTTCAGTAGCGTTCGGTTAAGTTCATATCGGGTCTGTTCGAGTTCGGGCATATTTAATCGTTTATCATGCGTTTTAACGGGTTTCAGTCAAATTGGTTTAGTATACTACTTGGAATTCTACGCAGGGTGCGATGAAGTCAGGCTCAGTTGGGTAGAACGTGACACAAGCTTATACGTGTCAACCCTCTATTGCATGAATTGATTTTATCTCCTAAACCAGAAATTATTTCTTGATTATGCATGTATTTTATATTACAATAAATGCCACGTATGGTAGGTGAATGAATTCTATCTTATTATGAATAAAACTATGGAATTTACCCCTTGGAGTCATATAACTTTTGCATAAACATTTGTTTGACAGCTTCATCCCCTTATGAGATATTGGACTGCTCTGCTTTAAACGGAACACCCTGTATATTCATGAATTAATCAACGTTCAAGCTATATAATAAATTCTTGAGTTTCCATAATAAATCGTGTAAAACTGCCTCGATGAAGTAAATCTTGAGCTATTAACTACTTAAAAAAGTTTCCAAACTGGTGACTGATTTATACAAGTTGCTTGATTGAATTAGGTTACCCGTGCATAGACAAATCCGTGTCACTGTAGAGTCGCTAATATTACTCGTGTATGTCTAACGAGATTGAGTAAATATTTCTGAACGAAAGAGCTGTGATAATCCTGTAAAAGATGTAAAGTTGGCTTCCACGCAATTCCTCTAAAGGCGTTAGATAAATATACGAAACACCGGTAGACTTCAGATTGTATACGAATAAGGATGAAAAGTTACACAAGTTTAAGAGCATTATAACTGGACTAATTAGTTTGCGAGGTATTAAGCGGAATGTCTGACAGCTTCAGCTGCGCGTCGATGCTCTCCTATAACATCGGTCGTTTCTTTAAATTCCTCCATAGCGATTGTTACAAGCATTTGGAAAATTGCAAGTAAATTAGAAATAAGAGACAAAGATTAAGGTTTAAGTGAATTTAACTTCCTCTCGGGTTACTCGAGGCGCGGTAAAACGGAGGTTAATTACCACTTAGCCACACTCCCCTCAGCTCCATCGCCCTGTCACTGTATTATGAATCTGATTGCTCTGAATAATTATGATAAATTTCATAAAGCGAGGACAAGATCGCGAGATTTTAATCGGTTGACGATCGTAACTAACTGTGATGTATTAGGTTGTCCCGAAAGTTTCTTTCGCGAGTTGCACTCAATTATTTTATGTGGTCGTGTTTATATAAATAGACAATCTAATTTTATACATATTCATGTTGTAACAGTAATGGAACAAAATGAATCGTGCACAATTCAGTAATGTAACATAAAACAAACTATTGTGCATGTATTACTTATTAATAAAGCGAAAGAAACTTTTGAGACAACCTAATATAGCAATTAATACTAAACGAGGATTGAGAATTGACTTTGATACATATCTTTTGTTTATTTTCTTATTCGACAATTAATTTGTTCGTTGAAAGATATAGTAGGAACTGAGTCGAATGCTAACTACATAGAAAAATGATTACACAGATGGAATGCATACTAGAACATACATGCGGTAAAGTAAAATTGAATTGCATTTCTACATTATTAAACAGAGAAGAGATATTTGTTACTTGAACTGTTTCGATAAGCATGACATGGTTCTCAAATAAAATTAAATTTTAGCTTCGTAGAAACTTTTATAAATGTCAAACGTATCAAAAATGTCAGCACTGTGTCTAGCTCTCAAATTTCTTAAAATTTTTTCATTTTTATCTTCGCCCTAACGATACAAATTTCCGTTGAACAACTTCAGAATGGTATTATTTTCGTCGGTACTCGGTATTAAAAACCACCAGTTGCTGGACACTTGCAAACATTTATTAATATTTGATCGTCGAGCGAGCTCGTATTAGTTAATCGTCGAGCCGAAAGAGTGGCGCCTAATTGCTGGAATTTCTCGGAAAACGGGGGCAGTTTCCTTTTTTAGCGGGCGCAATTAAAGCGTACCATTTCCCCCGTAGATCGTAAATACGAGCCAGAGCGGGAGCGCCAGGCGCCGCGTCCTTCGGGAACGTATTTTTGGTAACGAGGGCTCATTGCGGTTTGTCTGTTTTACGACAGGTAACCGGGGACCTCTGAACGTGACGATTGTACAGGTTGGAAAAGGAAACGGGGCCGGCGGAGATGGCGGAAGTGATTTACTGAGATTGGAACCACCGTCGGATTTAAGGCCAAGTCCGTCGCCCTTATCCGATATCACGTTGCAGTCGGACAACAACGATGCCTTTGGCGGAGGTGAGGCATTCATGGTTACTGGTTCTAGCTTAACTCGTCGCAACACCGCTGTTTGAGTAGTTTACGGACCCTTCCTGCACGGAGAAGGCGAACAAAGATGAAAGTGCCGAGATACTATCAGGTTGTCCCGAAAGTTTCTTTCGTTTTATTGACACTAGATTTACTGAGCACCGTCACTTTGACCAATTTCAAATTTCACAAGGTTTTACAGAACTCGTTTTTATTTTTGTTTAATTATGATGACTATTATTCATATAAAAGACGATTATATATTTAAGGAGGTATTATCGTATAGAAGTTTGTTTTTTTCAGTAATTTTTAGGAATTAATTTTGCGAAAACTATCAAACCTACAGTACCAAGGTTTTTTTCATGCATAATAAAACATGTTTCAACTAACAACACAAATTTTTATGAAATACTTCATTGAAATTTATACAAGTTATGCGCTGTTATGCAGGTTGTGACGTGAAACGGTCGTTCAATCGGGCGCACAGGCTGTGGCGGTTCTAATCGTTTGAGACAAAAAAACAAATTTTTTTTTCAATCTATGTGAATGTAATTATCGTATGAACTAGAATTAAGTAAGTACTAAATTTTTTATCGAAATCGCAGCTGTTTGAAAATTACGGTTTAATTTTCTTGGAAAATTGTCAACTAAAATATGAGAGCAGGGCTAAAATATTCAAACTATCGGTACAATTCTAGTTCAGACTATAGGTGATGGTGTCCTCGGAATGTGTGTAAAACCAAAAGTCAGTCGGTCCAATAGTTTTTGAGAAAAACGTGCGCCCGTCTTGAAAAATGTCGTTTCGAGAAAAACGCGTTTAAAGTTTGCTATACATTTAGCACTAATACTGGTGAACAGCCTTTAAGCCTCTGTAACTATGAGAGCTCTGCGAATTTCAAATTAATATTTTAGAGGCACTTTCTCAAAACCTCAAATGATAAGATAATGCAAAAAAGAAAAAATCGAATTTTTGAAGTTTCTAGACAATAATACCCCCATAAATTCATATATTCAAGTACCCTAATTAATTTTAGTAAACAGAGTTTACTTGTTAAATTATTATTTTAGTAATAGAAATCTGATAAGAAATCGCCGTAAACCTACCATTAACCCTTTGACTATAATTCGAATCCACAGTTTATAATGAAATTTCGAATAACGTCTGCATCAGACCTACTGGTTTTTGTTGTTTCTCATCGTCTGTTAAAAGGGTGTACATATTATATGCTATACAATTCAATTTGACATGTAATATTTATTATGTACCGTGTCCCGTCATAGTTCCGGAGTTATTGCATAATTTAGAGTTGATTTAAACGGGTGGTATTGAGAGCTTCTGTTTCGTGTTTGAATGCGGTATACCTAACGGAACCATAACGGAAGTGTGGGGATTGTAACTTTGGGACACTCGTGCGCGTGTATGTAACTTAAATATTGACGACCAAGGATCGGCTTAACTTCGGTTCATAATGGAAGGGTAGATGACGTCATATCCTCTCAGCGGAAGTGTTACAGGAGGTTAGGTCCCAGTTACAATTAGGTTTCTAGGCGATGGACGAAGGAAGAATTCAGTAAAGCGTTACGTTAAACATCGACGAACTATTCCATCGTGTAGCTAGTTCATTACTTATATTGGTTACCATACCTTTGGTTGTATTAGTAGTTCCACACATATGCGATAGTTTTACTTAAAATTATTAGTAAATTTTCATAGCAATAAAATTAAAATTATAGTAAATTATTTATTTCTGCGTTAAGGTACCAAGTTCATTATTAATTTATGTGATTAAAAAGGAGTTTTTATTTTTCTTCTTCAGTTGTGCTTACACGCGTTTCAATTCGATATTTAATTATTATTACATATTCCTTCCTCGTTCTGGATATAGTTCAAATTATTGGTAATGATAGCTAATACCTTTCGAGGGAATACAGGCTTCTCTATTAAACAAACAATAAGTATTTGTTACTTCAATTTTTGTATACATGCTCGTGATATGTTAGATCTACAAATGCATCTCAATTTTATTTTAATTTAACAGCAATTTCTGATAAATCTCTATTAACCGAAACAAAAATATTGATTTGTAGGGAGCACGTTAATAATAATTACAAATAAAACTACTTAAAACAGCAATATCTGAAAGATCTCTGTTAAACAAGGAAGAGATATTTGTTAGTTAAAGACGCGATGGAATTTTTGCGTTGTTCGCTGGGGGAGATAACGATGAAACAGGGATATTGCGTAATTTCATTCGAGTTAGAACCGAATAAAAAGAGCATTACTCGGAATTATTTGATACGAGGTATGAATGTCGGTAATCACGGATATGCTTCCCGGATATCGGATTTGGTCGCACGCGGGAGAGCTTTAATTCCATCGTAGATTGTTTTCACCAGCTGGGAGTCCATGTGTGTTTACTTGCCAATAATTGGATTACTTACAATCCGGTCTGCGTTGAGGTTAGTACGGCTTTTTCGCGGATACGGCCGACAGTTTCACGAGGGAGAATGGCGAATAAAAAGGTGCATCGCTGCCGATGGAGTGAACCGCGTTCGTCCCTTCGATAAATTCTGCTTTCACACGCTTCGTGAATTTTTATTTCGACGAATCGATCGGCTACGCGTCCATCGGTGCCTGCCATAGAAATTAATGTGTCGAATCGTATTTTCCTACGTGTAACGGTGGATTCCATTATCGACGTATAAATACATTCTTTCTTTTTTGCTGTGGAAAATTGTTGTGTTCGTTTATCCAATTATTAGTGGCACAAAGGAAGAAACAAGGAAATATATCTACGTGAAAGCACATGTTATCGAATATCTATTCGATATTTAGTATCGTCAACTTTAAAGTGTTAATTTGGCATTGTTTCCCCGAAACTAGAAAATCTTTTATTTTTACTGCTTCTAGTAATTTGATGTATAATTGTGTTTGTATCATAGGTACCTTCGATTTGAAAAATTCGTGAATTTCATTTTTGTAGTTCTGTGTGAGAAGTAATTAGCTTTGTTCAGTAAGATATTAAGTTGTGGAAACCTAGTTTACGATTGATCGAGGATTTCCAATGTTTTTCGAATTCCGTCGAGATTATGCAGTGCCATTCAGTGAATAAAGGAATTTTTACGATCGAGTGCGCAAATGATGGGAACAATAACAGTACCGCAAAGCAGAAGTACTATAGGAATTCCATTATTCGGAGCAAGACTTTAACACAGATAAGTTGATGATCTTTTCTTGACAGACTTTGACATAGATAAATATTTAATTGTTTAATGGTCTTTAGTATTACTGTGGAGTTTATAATTGCTTTAACGAAAGACAAACAGAAGTAAAAAAAAGAATATCATAGTAATTATAAAATTTATTGTAGTAAAGTAACAACCATTTCAAAATGTTTTACAATGATCATGTAGTACAATTTAAAAGTTTGCGATATTACCTGAGGCAGTCTAGTGAAACCGACTGAACGGATAGAGTAACAGTATTTTTGTTTCGCATCACGAAAACAATTGCAATTGTACATAATCTAGCAGATAATCCTATTGGAACGCAATGGCGTACACCTTCTTTTTATTGTACAGGCTTCGCATAATCGTTTCTGCATCAGCTTTGTGAAACATTCGAGGCTTCGACGCAGATTTTTAACCTTTTCCGTTTTATTATCTATTTCCTGTTTTTGGTTAAGACTGACAAATTTTTGGAATTTTAAAATATGACTTTGCATCACCATAAAAGAATTTTTAAACATTATTTACTTGATTTAAACAACAAATGACGTTTTGATTCTTGTTTTTGAGACACTCTTTTGATTTTATAGAACAAATTCTTGTTTTAAATTGTGCATCCTGTATAAATTATAACGAATACGTCATTTCATGATAATGCGCGTCGTTTCAATAATTTATTTTCTTTGGAGGACTTTATTGCAGATAGGGAGGGTTTGAGGATATTAATGACGATGGGCGTAACTCGTGGTATCCTTCTAGGCTAGGAACTTTTTCAGAGAGGATGTTATAAATGAAGCGATTTCCCGCCAGAGCACCGCCATTTTTTTTCTGCTTAACGTCTTTCTCAATTCCTGCTATTGTAGGCTACTATTGCAACTTCCACGTTGGATATCCGTACAGGACACATTTTATTCCCAAAGACGTAACAATTTTATTCTTTATAGGTACTTAAAATTTAGCATTTTTCAATCGATTAGAGAATATTATGGAATGCTAGAGCCACTTTAGGAGAACTTTTTTATTTGCCCATTTCTGTAACTTGCTGGAATGAAATATCTATGGTTGTTGCATTTTCAGAACTTTATAATGAAAATATTTATTACGTAATAAAATTATTAACTTTTTGGCTTCCCATATATTTTTTTTTTTTTTATAAACGAAGGAAGGTTCTTTCGTAGGTATAGCAAACGAAAGGGAAACTACATTGGATGTAGATTTTATTCGACGGTTTAGCTATCTTAATTATTAGGAAGGATACGATTCTATAAGTAACATACAAAAATAAGTACAATATAATTTTATATGTAAGGGTTCTATAGTATATCTATAGTTATATAGTTATATAATATAATTCCATGTATAAGTAACATACAAAAATAAGTACAATATAATTTCATATGTAAGGGTTCTATAGTATATCTATAGTTATATAGTTATATAATATAATTCCATGTATAAGTAACACACAAAAATAAGTACAATACAATTCCATTAGTAAGCCATACCATTTTCCATTCTACGAATTTTATAATTTCTATAATTACAATTCCGTAAATAAGCATAGAAAAATTAAGAGTACGGTTAGGAAGAGTAACATATAGAAAAATTATAAATTTTGTTATAAATTTACGATGTTGTCCACTTGGTTTCACTTCAATGTAGTTTCACAATCGTTGCATCTTCACAATTGGACCATTTCACTCCACCGATCGACCGAGTTAGCCGAGAACCCTGATCGAAGATTTTTCAATTTCCGATTTGTCGCTATCCATCGGGTGGTCGACGTTGACCTGGGCTTTACGTATCTTCAGGTGTCGATCCAAGGTTGCTGTTGGGTGCTAGCACCGGTGGCGATCGTAGCACGTGGGAGGGTCGTTACCACGTGAAGGAACATCGACGTGCTGGAAAAGCGACCTTCCAGGGTCAAGTTTACAACTTCCTGGAGCGTCCCACCGGCTGGAAGTGCTTCCTATATCACTTCTCTGTGTGAGTACCAAAAAATATTTTTCTATACCCGCCGACGTGTCTCGTAACGTTATCTGTTTTATCAGCGCCCAGCTAGCCCGCGCGATATTGAATATATTTGAATTTTTGTATATTCTAAAGAATATACGTTTGGATTTGTCAGTTTCGGAACACGAGACAATTATTGATAGGATATTTTGTGCACTTTTCTTGCTGTTTCTTTGAAGAGCGTAATAACTGCAATATTTATAAATTAAGACTTTGTATAGCGGCCCATGAACAACTCTAATATTCATGAATTTATGCAAAATGTTAAATACAAATTGCAGCCAGTACTTTCTTCCTGAATATATAATAACGAGGAGGAATGAATTAGGGACAACAATGAAATGACTTCGTTAAATAATAATGGGATGCTTTTTTTTATAAACCATGACGTTTCATAATAAAAATATTACTTAAATAGATCTCGGACAAATTATCATGGAAAAAATTGAAATATAGATCAATTTTGGTTATGTCACAATTAATATGTTGTGGAATTAATCATCTTCTAATTTATAATAATGTTGAGGTTCACGTAATTCGATGAAAAGAACCCAGACCAAGGTCGAATACACGATACAAGTCTCGATACAATGCTTAATTTGACTGTAGGCAAACACGAATCGTTGAATTAATCATGCCTCTTAATGCAAAGATTTCCCTTATCGATTAAGTCCGAAGTATTTATAACTGGAGTTATCGAAGGATATTCGCGAACAATCGGTTACTTTATTTTAAGCAGTTTCGTTTGGATGCTGTCTTTCTTGTCGATAAATCAAACCTGGATTAACGAGGCGCCGGTTCTTCTTCGTATATTGTCTTCGAAGAACGCTGCCGCATCAATCTTTATTGTCAGTTAATAAATATCGGGAAGACGTTGTTTTTGAAAGATTGATGGCGCCAACGAAACGCTTCCTCGGTGGTTAAAGCGCGACAGACGCGTATTATCTGACAGTTCGTTGGTATAAATATGCAAACGTTAAAATTGTCACAGGCGAGATTGAATTTAAAGGAAATTAACGATTCAAACGAAATACAAATAGAACGAAGGAATAGTTTCTTTTTTGAAAACATAGAATTAATGCAACCGAGGGCTGAGAATGTTCTCGGTTTGCTCAAAATTTTCGATATGATTGCTACATCAGCGACCAATATCGTCGAATTATTGGTGCACCATATTGAGCGTAATTGTGTTCTCCGATTCAGCATTAATTTTATGTTTAATTAGGTACCCATGTGCTTTGGGGACTATGGAGCTAATATATGTAACATGTCGATCGATATTATCGATGTTTTGGATTTCATAAATGATGATAGTGCAGAGGAGAACAGTATTCGCGTGCGCTAAATAGAATGGAGTTTTATTTTGGTAGATTCTTGGTTATCCAAGCAGTCTTTTGTTATCTCTAAAGAAATATATCATAATTTAGTTTATTTGGATATGATTTTGGGGGAAGGACGATAAACTGATCCATTAAACAAGATGAATCATATTTTATAAAGAACATTTTGGAAACGATAAATGCGAGAAATTTATTATTGTTAGTATCCTGTGTTATATACGAAGAGCAAAGTGGTTTTATTCGTGGAAGATCGATCGAAACTAATCTTGTGGTATTCTCTAATTACACACACTTACTGATCTCAATCAAGGTGACCAAGTTGACGTAATTTATACTGATTTTAGAAGAGCCTTGGACACTCTGAACCATAGTAAACTAGCCACTATTCCCAAACAATAAAAAAATGGAAAAAAGTGTCCGTAATAATTAATTAAAATAGTATGATTAATTTAATTAACAAGAATATTATATTTTCCTATTAAACTTTTTTAAAATAGGTCAGAATATATTGAATTTACATAATATTTCCAAGTTTTATGAAAATTTAATCCAAAATTTTATATCTTTTTAATGCACTACAAATGATTGTTTATTTATTACAAGCAGAATGGTCATGTTTTACATTCAGATTCACGAGATCGATCAACGTGTCGTTATTTGTAAATATTCATTTCCATTTCGATAAAGTTACTCGCTCTTCGCGCAGATGGCGTTTTATATACCGACTTGCATCTCTTAGTCTGATCAATATTACGGTTATATCACTTACCCAGCGTGCATACAGGAATCTGTAATTTAATTACTGACCCAGTGTCGCTTTATTCAATGATCTACAGTAATTTATAACAACACTGATATCATGGGTTCCTTGTAGAATCCTTTCGATAATTTTATTTATTCAAAATGTTGCAAAAATTCAAGTATCGCAAAAACACAAACATCAAAGATTCTTTTTTCTTTTGCTTGTTTCTGTGGAAATTATTCCTTGGCATACAATCTAAACCTTTTCATTTTACACATAAAACTACTAATAATTTTTGTTTATTTTCAACTCGTATGTTTTGATTCTAATCTTTGTAGATCCCAGAGTGGACTACAATTACCAACTCGAAACGTTGATACAATACAATAAATTGCTCGTCTAAGCCTGACCAGTCATTTCAGTTAAATTCATGTCCATTTTCCGCCTTCGTTTTGAATCTATTTCTCACATCCAGAAAAATGTCGACACTGTTATCTCTCGGTGAACCAGTCATAGATTAAACAGCATTGACGCAGCGTCTTTTCGCTAGATACATTATGTTCAGGGAAGAATATACGAGGGTCAGTGTCCCAGGTGGTATTCTGACTGTCGAATGATGGTAGTATACGACATCTGTGGGTTGCGTAAGATGGAAGTAAATCTGCGACTATGGAGCCACGCGTATATACATACGTATATATACGCGACGTCGAGTAATGTCGTCATATTTTGTGCGTGGCTTTCCGGCAAACTTTCTATTTTTACTCCGTTGTTCGTTGGATAAGCCATGCGATACAATTTGCCCCGAACAGTCGAGACATTTGCAATTCTAAGCTTGGGATTTCCCGTGAATGTTAGACGAGTTCTCGATGCTTTGCGTTATTTATTCGTAACCTGTACACGGACGTGACCCCATATTCCTTGTGAGTTGTTTTACGCGTAGGGCGCAATATTTTTCCGTTAAGCAGGGGAGAATTGCCCAAATACCTCGTCGATTTGTAGAATATAAAGTAAAAAATAAAGTAAAAACAAATGAAGTAAATTTTCCCTTTTTCTATATTCTTATTAATTAAGACACTGAATCTTTGGGGATAGTGCAGGGCTTTTTCTAATGCAAAATTAACTTTGAATTGTTTTTTATCAAAGTTGGAAAAATGGAATCACTAAACTGATCAAAACCTTGTAATAATTCCGATAAATCTATTGCTCATATTAAAAATTCCGTAGTCCTTTTAATCGAAATTAGTAAATGTTCTCACGATATCCAGGTTTGTGTATCCTCCAAGTTTCTATGAAAAGAATCACGAGGCGTACAATTAAGTAATTTACCGCGTACATCGGCACCGAGGTATTCGTGAGGCGATCGTTGGCGTGCCAAGTTATTCAAATTATTCAAATTGGATCATGCGACGCCTGCACGATGTGTACTACACCCTACATACGTATACATCTGTTAGGGGCCAAAGTTCTTCGCGTGAGGAATGTTCCAGTCGATGATAACCGTGGTTTCACGCTACCCTGAACGGAACTTGCCGCAGAAAAGTATAACGCCGTTTTAGGTTCTAAAGGGAACACGTTCGAAACAGGGTCATTGGAATATTATGAAATATTAGGCGTAGAAATCAATTCTGTGCTGCTACAGTCGACTACTTATAAATTTAGTTTAGCTAAAAATAATTCAAAGTTTTGTGTGAAAAAGTAGATATGATTTTTTTTTTTAAATAGAAAATATGTCGTGTTTCATAGTGAAAATATTATTCTATATAGCTTGTATATTCTATATACATCTTTAATACTTTATATTAAACGTTATTTATGAGAAAGTAATGGTGTACTTGATTCTGGACTCCACACATGTTTCCTCCTTTTATATATATCGAAGGCACATTAATATAAACTGTATTTATGCAAAAACAAGCAGAAAATGCCACACAAGGTTGCGTTCCATTACTCATTAATTTTTAACGCTACCTTGAATTGTGCATGAACTCCCATTATAATGCGCAGTCAACGTTACACATTTTTAACGATGCATGTGTAGATTAGTATATTCTTCAAGATACATATTTAGATTCTACGAGTGCGAGGTCAGGCAAAACAAAATTACATGTTGTGGGCATTAATAGCAGTACAGTCATTTTTTATAGGCTGTCAGCTCGTAGATATTTTATTCTTGGCTATTTAGAGTAGAGAATTACAATTTAAAAATAAAATGTGAGCAGAATCAAATTCATATAAAATAATTTCAAAAATAAATGTTTACAAGATTCGAATAATACATTTATTCTTCTTTACTCTCTTAAAAAATTGATTTTGAATCGTGCAATAAATAAAAAAAAAAAAAAAAAGGTTAACACAAAATTGATAAAAGAGTTAACCTGTTGTATCGAGTTGGAACACTCCAATCACTATCGTTCAAACTTTTATGCCTTCGAAAAAGTATCTTACCTCTAAAGGATGTTTCTCAGGTTTCCTCTTAGGTTATTTTTACTTCTGCAGTTTAAATAAAGCCAGAGATCACAATAATTTACGAATTTCCACAAACTGATTTGCTAAATGCAGATCTGTGGAGAGACTCAGGGCTCAGCCGCGGAAAACGTTGGCAAATAGCGTGGAGAAAGAATAGGACGGAATCAACAGTGATGTATCGGGTTGAAACGGGGAGAGCAGGATGGAAGGACAACGAGTCGCCTAACGACTAATATCGATTTTCTCACTTTTATAATGGCACATATGAATATGAGCTATACGCTTGGGTTTTCCTTCCTTCGTTCACCTTGGCAGTTCATTTTTCGCTCCCTCCCGGTTCCATTCTACTATATCTGGGTCCTGTAACCTACTTCTTTTCAAGGTACCAACTGAAAACACAGGGTCTTCGTATAAAGCGACTGCGGGGTGCCTCTAAGACAAGCTGCGAAAACTCGACTGCGCCATTTCTGTGCCAAATTATACGCCCAGTTTGCATGCTCAGCTCCGAGACCAACTACTTACTCCTAGATAACGTGCAGTTCGCCTGTTGTTCTATTCCACTCCGAATGACCCATGTTCTACGATCCCTGAAACTGATTCCATTTATCATCAAGTCATTGTTGAATCGTACTAAATTTATTCTAAAACATTAAAGCATTGAAATTATGAAGTCGAAGTAATATTAACACGTTGACTGGCAGACTGAAACTCGTGAAAATTTCATCAGAATTAATATTTTGTCTGGGGACTATTGAAGATCAGATAATCTAACGCTTGTCCTAGTATTTAATGTAAAAGTAATATTAACACGTTGGCTGTCAGACTGAAACTCGAGAAAATTTCATCAGAATTAATATTTTGTCTGGGGACTATTGAAGATCAGATAATCCAACGGTTGGCCTAGTATTTAATTTTTTAATCTCGTGAAAATCACGAATCTTACCCAGATTTATTTCCATTACTATTTTTCATTGCTGTAATTTTTTTAGTTCCTTGATGAAAAGTCCTGTCAACTATTTTTGGACGACTGGTGATCAACGTGTTAAAGTAATAGGTGTAATTCTATAAGTATAAAAGGCTGTAAGTTGTGTTAATATTAACTTGCACTCGATTGATTCTACAGACTTCCTCTTCGAATACTCCTCGAATATTTTAAGCGAAGGTCTCGTCAAGGTTGAATTAATTCTCTGCTTGAACGGCCCCGCGAAGACAAGATACAAATGAATTAAAAACTTATTAAATGATGCATAAAACGTTGAAAGGTAATATGTCTTAAGTTCGTTAGCAATTGCATTAACAGAGAAAAGTGTGAAGCTAAATGGTTTAGCAGCAAAACTTTACCTTCGTACTTTCTTCTCAATTGAATTTTCATTGGCTTCCAAGAAGTAGCCGCGGTTATATTTAAGAACACTGCTAGGGCGTCTACGCCGTGTATAACATTAAAGATGGGGCCGCCTTTTAAATGTATTTTTAAGTCGAACTGAATTTCCACTGAAAGGATGCGCAGTCCAATAACCACTGAAAAGCGGCGGGATGTCGTGAGAATATTCTTTTTGTTAGTACTATCACTCGGTTGCGAAAGGGTGTATACTCAGAATAATCTTTCTTTTAACCTCCTTCTCAATATTCTTCTTCCCAGAGAGAAAATTATCTTTTACGTTCCTCGTTAGTTGAAGTTCGACCAATGTAGCTTAATTAAGAAATTAATGATTGTAGTATATTATAATTATAAATTGTAAAATATTTAATACATTTAATACAAATCTAGGTTATTATTTTGATAATAAAAAGTTATATTAAATTTGTTGTTTTAACAATAATTCGTGACTGAAATGGTTATAAACTTATCCCTTGAATAATTGCAATCACTTCGAACTATGAGGCATTTCGTAATTGGGAGTGAATGGGTTAATGAGAAATGGTTAAGAATCGACGGCAATGTTTTTTGTTTAATTAGTGTACCTTCTACGATCATACCAGTGGCAAAGTACAAATTGACCCTCAGACGAAAATTAGTTTAATACAGCCGCACTAGAGGGTGCTGAAATTAATGATTTCTTAGATAACTCCGCAGTGTTCACATGATTCGCAGTAAAAAGAACATTAGGTAACTGATTTTAGGGGAAACGAGGAAGTAAATTGGAGCGTTCGAGCGCATCTGTTCCTGTTGTTTTACGGTTATTTCGTGATATATTGGACACTTTCAGGGTAGGATTTCTGATTCTCCTGAAATATAAATACACCTTAGCCCTTAGGGATATTTAAAAACACTAGAAGAATTTTACAAATGTTGTAAACTCTGAAAAATTATGTAATTTAGCTGTGAAAATAGAGATCCTTGGGATTTATTTCTATAACATCGTTAAAAAGAATATTGCTCAATGCTTCTTCTTTTTAACAAAATTATAGAAATGAATCCCAAGGATCTCAAACTATTTTGACAACTGAATCACATAATTTTTAAAATTCTTATAGAAATGTATCCATTCAATTACGTGAAAATTCTCTTATCTGAACACTCCTGTTCCCTCCAATTAATTTTATGTAACGGTTCATCTGTATTCACCGTATCGTCGAAAGTAAAATCTTGGATTGACCTTTTAACGTGAACAGACGTTACGATGCGTTTGTTGTTCGCGGAACGATGAAAAATCGTGCTACATGAAAGCATTATCGATTCAATGCATTCCATTCCTGTGATTGCCTCGCTCTAAAGCGCGATAGGCTTGCAAGATTCCAATATCGCCTGAAAAGAATTCGCTTTGAGCTCACGTGTGATATTGAGGAGGCGAGGTGATGCCTCGCACTTTGTACTCCCGTTTCAATGGCACTGTCGCGTTGATCTTCCGGTTCATTTTTGAAATCTAACTCTTTACGACCACATTTCTTGTGTCTGCATGTAGTAAACTTTCTTTTGGGTAATAGTAGATAAATTACAATTCTTTTGTGAAAAATGCTCCAGGTTCCCGAAAAATAATTTTTCGTTAAGGAGATTTGAAATAATAATCCGCTTATGAAAATGGTATCATTTCTTCTTTGTTTTTAATATTTCCGCATCTATAGTTTGGATTTTGTATAAGAATTTTTTCGACTTTAATGCAGCATATTTGTAGTTTCAGAAACCCTTTGGAAGCAGTAATTAAGAATCGTGCTTTTTCATGACGAACGCTTTAATTGAAACTTTAATTATGAATAAATACGAGCAAAATAGCAACGATTGACAGGCTTTTCAGAGGCTTTAAAAATTCAAGCAATATCGTCACTGTACTGTGCTTCATAAATTCAGTTTGCCAGAATTTTATTTTGACCATATCAAACAACGGAAAAAGAAGGAAAGTGCTAAATATACTTTAATTATATCGTGATTGTATTTTGCTCGTATGCTGTCGTCAAAAATTAAACGAAGAAATCGGGGCTCCGTCGACAAAATTTTATTCGGAAAATTATACTTATTTGAAGTTAACACTCGAGGCTTGAGGAGAATTTATCGAACAACGCGGACACTATTTCAGTAATGTAAGCGTGTCGGTTTCGGTGATGTTTGTAAGTAAATCACCCATAATGTTTTCATCGTTTGGTATCGCACTAATTAATCTTTAGCGTTATCCCCCCATCGCTGCGAGTTGTTATTAATTTTGTAGGAGAATGCCTACAGATATTAATCAGTGCTCGCCCAATCGATAAGCTGTTGCTTCGTTTGCGGAAATAATGTTATCCAAATAGGCTAACTCGAGTTTAATTATCAACAGCTGTAATTTTAGTGCCGTGTATTCCGTGGCTCTCCAAACTTGGAGCCGAGCGCGTTCGTTTTAAACATTGAATATTTGGAATTTTAATTACAAAATATGTAGTTACAGCGATATAGGGCAATGGCTTGCGCGAGCAATATTGACAGGTCAGGTTGTCAACGAAGAACGTGCCTTTTTGCTCTAGCTTTTTATGCTTGGCTTGCTAACATTTAATTGTCGAATAAAGATAGCGGAAAGTCAATAACTTTTACAATTTTAGCAACGGCCATCGTGTTAAGGTCGATTCGGAACATGACGGTCCGTGTCGTATAGTCTGAATCGACCTTTAATCGATATGTTTCTAGTTTCATGTCTGTTGCATAGGTTATCTTTTTGTTGGTGTGGTGAGTTATTAGTAGACCGTGGATCTTTATGCAAAATAAAATCTTTGTAAACGTACTTGGAAATATTAAACCGAAATAGGAATTTAGGTTTATTGCAAATATTATAATATAAACTTTACTTTCAATATTGTTTATATTATTGCATAATAATATTTCCTATAAATGCATAAAAATCCTCGGTCTAGTTATTAGTACACTGTAGATTTCATGCACTTATGAAACAAGAAATCATGAGAAATATATGGTAAACATAACCAAAAGATTCATGCAAAATAAGTGATCAATAATAGAATATGTTCTACGTATATCGCGTGTACTTTTTAAATATCATCCATATTAATGCAAGCCATAAACGCATAAAGCCTGCAGTCTAGTTATTAATGCTTCAAGAAGATGGACTTTTCTGGTAGGGGTGCATCGTGGCAGTGATTATCTTCCTCTGCGTTATAACAATACTTCTACTCTAATGGTTCTTGATTCAAGGAAACTTTCAAAGGCTCCTAAGGATACTCTGAAGTTGAATCTAAAATTGCTACTATTCTTTTAGATGTCAAATCACATTCCCAGTCTCGTTACGCCATACCGCGTACCAAAGCTTCGTCGTGACAGTTGACTTTCGACAGCGGTAACAGTCGGCTAGAAAAAGTCCGTTGATCGTAATGTCTTGATTAGATGGATACAGTCACCGAACGTTTACACGTGCACATGTCATCGTCGAGAACGAGGTCCGGTGTGCAGCGAGAAAATAATTGTGACAGAGGGCGGACGACACGCGAGGCTTGGTGACCCGCAAACAGCGAGACACCCCATTCCATAAAAGCCGTCCATCAAGCATCAATAATGCAGAAGGGTCGCGCTGTGGCCTTGCCGCGAGATATCGACCCGCGTGCGAATATCGATTCTTTCCATCTGGCGGAGAGTGGCACCCGTAGAGGTCTCTGCTACAAAGTAACTACCGCTGTTGCGTTCACCTTGCGGCTTTGCACTTTTCCTCTTACCTTGTAACCTTTTTCCCCAGTTTCCCGTTTTCCTCTCCACTCTCGAGGGTACACAATCCGCGATATCGTCGCGGATAGAGCAAGAGTTGGGGCGCTGGGTTCTTCCTGCTCCGGTCGTAAGAGCGTCGAGCAATAAGTCTGTTTAGGTTGCTCTGTGTCAGCGTTGCGCAACATTCGTTAGTGGGCAAAATGGAACGGAATTCACCCAACACCTGATTTACTTGGTTTTCAGAATAATGGATTTCCGTGAATGGAAACAGTTAAGAAGATACAATTTGTGTAACACAAATATTTGTTCAGTCATCCTTTAAGTATCATTAGTGACGATTAAGTATCATTAAAGACATTACGTCCAAATTAAGTAAATTTTCCCTTTTTCTGTATACAAAAAGCGATCTTATTCTATTCTTGGTTATGAAAATGTTATGAAAATAAAGATTAGAAACGTAAAATATCAAGGCTCTTCCTAATCCAAGAATAACTTTGAATTGTTTTTTCTCAAAGTTGGCAAAATGGAATCACTAAATCAAAACCTTACAATAATTTTGATAAATCTTTTGCTCGTATTAAAAATTCCTTAGTCAACCAATAATTTTAACTTTCATTTCAAATAATACGATCGATACGTACTGATTATTAGTATCTCGCAACATTTATACATTTGTCAAGTAATAAATACGCAGCAAATCTTACACAGTGTTTCATGCTGACCATCTTAAACTCAAGCGTACAATTTGTCACTCCACGGCACTGTGAAAACTGTCAGCTCTCTAGCATTACCTTATTTGAATAAATCTGCATAATTTTCTACACCTTAGAACCCTACGACGACACTCACTGGTAACTTCAACCATATATTTTGATTAGAATGTCTACCTGTGCAGTCCAGAAGTAATCGAATTAGTCAAACGTATACAACAATAACGGATTATTTGATTACACAGTTAGATAAGCAGTCACAAGCTCAGCCAAAAATTTTTCGACGAATGTATTGAATTTCCTGTGATGTCAGTGTCATAGTTGTTTGACAGTTATTACTTTTCTTTCAGACTTCGAAACTTTCGTAACTGTGATTGATATCTGCGAGGCAAACTCTCGCTGACAAGCTTTGTTTTCAAGAATTATTATTTGAACGTGTTTAGATATTCCGTTCGAATTACTCGGAATTATTTATACTTTTCGAAGTACACCTGTGTTTGGTGGATAAACACGGGAGATGAAAGTTTGCAGAACTTTCCATCGCGCGAGGATAAGTATATGAGTTCATGTTTGGTTGGAATCTGGGAAAGAAGAAGGAACAATTTACGGTGTGATGCAAAGTCGTGCGAATATCGATGCTTTTCCTATTCGTTCGAAAAAGCCCCTGCTTACAAAGTGATTTTCCGCGCAGTGTTCGGAATATTGGTTTTCATAGCTACCTCTTTCTCCAGCCTTTTCCTTCTGTTTTCACCGACTCGTTCTTTATTCATATATTCCGCTGGTTGGAGCAAATAACGAGTATAATATACCCAGCGACTCGGGAAAATTTTAATAGGGGGTGCATTTAAACAATTAATCGAAGACGTGAAATAAAATTTGATCACGAAACGTTCCAATTTCGAGGAACATAAATTTAAAAACGTGTATCTGCGAATAAAGATTCAACTGTTCAGTTAAATAAACGTCGTAGATGAATGTGTTGGTTTCACTAAAAATAACAAAAATAATTGAATAAAATTTTACCCATTTTTGTTTCAAAAATGTATTGGAAAATCAGTTGCCAGGGTGAAACAGCGAAAAATCGAAATACACTTTGGTGGACGATAAATGTTTTATTGGGCGAGAGTGAATAGTGAATGATAAAAGCGTTTGACCATTCCTCGGTATCGAAACTCGGTCGGAACAAAAGATTTTTCAAAGGAAAATGCCCGCTGGCGTCCAACCGCGGCTAACACTTTCCTTTTGCAAAATTGAAAGTCCTCTTCTGGGATAAGGCAGAGGTTTTTTCTTTCCTTCGATTAAATACGTGAATACTTACATACATTTCTGTAAATATACAATGTATAAGCATGCACATGTATTTACATTCATATACATATGAGTATACGAGAGTCTTAATGACCTATATCAACGTCACCCTTACCCAAACTGATAAGACACTTTGAAAACAAGTTTTGCAGTTGGGACCTGTATCCTATTCGAACAAAACTTTGCGCGTCACTCTCTGTAGGTCAGATTTTCAAGCCATTTCCATTTGCTCAGAGCAGTCACTTGAATTGCGCGTTGGAAATAAAAGCAGAAGCATTTGAAAAAGTGTTTCGAGGGCGGTTTCGCCGACACCGAATAGTAGCTACGCTCGTCGAGGAATTCCCGTAATTTCCATGTCATATTACACTCGGAGAAAAAGATGTACTCGCGCGAGAGCATCGACTGTTTCGTAGCCGTAATGTGGCTCCAACTCTCGCGTGTGATTCGAACGATTTGGTTTCCTTTTTTTTTTTACCTTTGCCAAGTCTCTCTCGGTCTCGTGGAAAATTTATACGCGTTAGGCACTGGGTCGCCTGTTCATTTCCCAGTTACGGAACGCTTTGATGTTTTTCGCGTTGCAGTTAGCCGATTAGAGAGCGGTATGGAGCATTGTTCGAATATTTTGGAACAACTGCGTACCCAAAGTGCAATTGTTCGGATGGATTCCCTATTTGATTCGAGTAATTTTAGTTGAACAACAGTCATTTGTTACGCGTAACCAGCCATTAACAGTTGCCGTTTGACAGAATTTCGGAGCTTTTTTTTTTTAAATATTTATATTGTACCAAAGAATGAAAAATATGCCTTTGGTGTCAAGGTTCTGTTTGTTAATACGTTGGTGGCCATGTCACCCAGAAATGAGTGACAGGATCATTTTATTATAGAACTAAAAGAATTAATTCCAAAAGTGAGGAATAATGAAAATAAATTTGGATAGGATTTTTGTGTTTGAAGAGGTTAAAAAATTAAACATTACGACTAATGTAAAATTATTTAAACTTCAATAGTCTCGAGACCAAATTTTAAATTCATAGACATTTTCACAAATTTTAGTCTGGCTGTCAATGTGTTCAATTTTAGTAGAAAAATGTCGACAAGTGTTTTAGAATTAATGTCTCGCTGAGTATTGAGAGATGAAAATGAAAGAAGTGTGTAGGACAGGGGCATTTTTATGTTCGAGCTTAGATAATTAACCAATATCGAGACAAAAATTTATTAGAAAAATGTATACTAAATAAAACGAAGTATAAATGAGGCTGTTGCGAAAATAAATAGAAATTAATTGTATTTCGAACTACAGTCATAAATGATCGAGTGCAAAGGCACATAATTAATTTCTACACTTAATACATCCAAAACGTATTCAATATGTATACACAGACTGTGCTGATTTATTTTTGATTACCTATATATACGCATGTCAGTGATGATTAATTTCACGTATAAACAAATATATGTCCCATTCATTAGTTTGTCGTATTCCGTGGGATACCATTCAGAATATTCAGTTGGTCTGTTCAATACATTTGATTTGCACACAATTAAGAGCATGAACTTCATTGAATAAAATTACCACAAATGTAGTGCGGTCTGTGGCGGACGGTTTCCCATCTGAACGGTGGTAACGAACTTGTTAATTAACACGAATCGATTAGGATCGAGGAAGACCCGTGTTGTCTTGTCAAATCACTGAGTACCTCTCGGGTAGGATAGATACTTGCGTGACCGAAGTCTACTCAGCTAATTGAAAGAGAATTGGGCAGTGGACATCAGGCACACGATTTTAAATGCATCGACCAAGTTGATTACTTGCGAGATTAGATGACTTGATTCGAGACAGATTTCTGTGAACCGATCGAGGAGTTCCCTTCTCGATATTTTTAACACGCATTCTCTACACATATTTTTGAAATACGTTGGCGAACGAATTGCTACAGAAATTTGGTATGAACTTGTGGAATGATATAATATTTCAATAACTTTTTATACAATTTCATCTTATAATTAATCGCCATCGTTTATTTTATACGACATTATCACGTATCGATACAGCTTTATTAATCTTCGTAAAAACTTTATCGCGATACTAAAATTTATTGTACCTCCACAAGTTGTCTTTCTGTAGCACTCAATCGTGCGTAATAAAATTGCGAAGTGAAATCTCTTTTCTAGAACCGAGCTGGTTGTGTTGCTTCGTGCCTTTTTTAATACTACGTAGAAGAATACGTGCAATTTTCTTCTTGCGGTAAACTGTGGGAATGAATTTTTGTACAGCATTCAATAGCTATCACGATTTAATTACGCATAGTGCAGGGGTTGCAAAAAAAGGGGAAGTGAAAAGTAAAACTTCATTAAAAAGATGGGACGAACCTGTATATTAAAGCGGAAATGCTTGACAAACCTGAACATGCATTTTGAGAGTAGACTTAATCTAAAATTCTGATGTCTTCTTTATAGAATTGATTCTCGACGTAATATGACAATTTCTTGTAGAAATTTTTGGTTTTTTTAGGAATTAAATCTAAGTATAGTTCCCCAGTTCTTTCTTGGATTCAGCTACAGAAATAAACTAGAGCTTCGATAATTGCAAAAGAAAAAATATAATCATAAATGCACTTAGCGCACAGGAATTAAATAAATTTAGAAATCAACCTCCATGGACCGAATTTTTTTTCTGCAGATAACTTTGAAGGCATTTGATAATTTCAGGTCGATGATACTGCTAGCCGTCATCAATATTGTTACATGTTATCAGAGTACGAATATTAAATTTATGGGATTGACTGAATTAGCATGTGACCTGAAAGTAGGTCCATAGAGGGTTAATAATATTTATAAGATCCGGTCTTCCTTTTACAAGTTCAAGCGTACGTAACCCTCTGATTACCTTTAATAAGAGAACGTAAATACTCAAGCAGTTCACGTTCCATGGCGAGGTCTTAATAATCTCAATTCCAGTCTCCTTTACTTCCTTCGTTTACCACTTCTCGCAAGGAAGAGTGCGAAGTTCGCTACGCGGTCGCGGCATTGAAAGAAGATGAAACGGACTCGTTCACATAGAATTATCCTCTTTTCTTTGTCTCGTGAATATGCACTCCACGTCGGAGACAATGGGGGCTCGGGCTCGGCGAGGTCAGCTCCTTACCGAAAGATGAAGTAGGGGCGAAAGAGCGCCCTTCACGGCGCCCAGAGTACACAAACAGTGATTTGACTCGCGACTCGCGATTTTCTCTTCTCCGAAAAATTTCGGAGTTTCCTTTCGGAATGCAAAGAGAGCCTTCTCTTTGTCAACGTTGGCCATTTAACGAAATTAGTTTGCGCACACTCTCCGAAATTAGAAGCTTTTTTCCATCCTTGCTGACCATCCTGAAAAGGGATGGAGGGGAAAGAGAAATGCAGGTCTCGTGCAAACGAATTTATATTTACAGGAGGTTTTAAAAAGTGGAGTGGACCTTCGTAGAGTACAGAAGTGACACTTGGATGAAAGTGACTAGTTTCTGACAAGATTCGTGGCTTTGTGATAGGCATATAGAATTTTTTCAAAGAATTGATAGCTAATATTCCTTGAAAATCTTTCGCAATTCTATAATGTAAATATAAAGTTAGAATATGATGCTGTACAATAAATACATATTAAATTATATTCCTTTTTCTATCTTCATTATACACGTGAGGACGTAAGATCCATTCTGTACATTGTTGTTATACTGTAACTCGATCTTGACGCCTTTTGTGCTGGTTTGAATAGTGCCAAGAACACGGACGGGTTTACGACGCGGTCGTGACTGCTCCACTGTTGTTGAGCTTTGGGATTTGGATGCTCGTCTACCTTGGTACCGGCAATTTAGAGCTTCACGGACTGGAAAACGTCAGACTTTAATTACAACCGGAGGACTTGGAGTTTCTTTCTACTTTTCAATAAAAATTCAGCCGCAGCCTATGGGATTACAGACTGGCTTTCTAAATTAAAAGGACGTACAACGGTTTTTCGTTACATTGCCGCATCCACGGCAGATACTGTTTGCAGCGCGTATGCAAAATTCGTGAAACTTGTTGAAATATTCCGTTTGACATTTCCCTGCAGGCAAATTTCCAAGATCTAAAAATGAAATATTAATTTTCAGTCTGTAATGTTATACAAGTTTATTAACTCTTTCAGACCTTGCGTCCACAATTGAGGACACAAAATTTAAAAATTACTCAAATTAGTCAAAATTTAAAATGTTATCATGTAGATTAATTTTGTAAGAAACTTTAGACGATCACGTTCTTAATAAAATCGTAAACGATTCTCTGATTTTGCGCGACTTGAATCTCCATTACCCAAATTAGCTTCTCTGGCACGACAATGAGTTCATATTTATTTCACGCTGAAATCCGCAATCCGCGACGCGAATCCGCTTTCCTAGGCGTATTAAGGTACCTCTTAGCGCACCGGATCGTGCATTATAAACGATTGACTGTGTTTTTAAGCGTGCTGTGGTGGCTTGCATCGTTTCATTAATGGAAATGAATGGAAACGTTTGAAGAAAACGTGTTGTTACTCTTGCAGGGATTCGTAGGTGATGAAGATAGAATATACAGGAATTACCACTTTTAACTACAGCCAAAAGTATTAGGTCGTTCCATAAGTTCGTGCCGAAGACTGTGTCGAAATTTAATAAAAAACCACAGAAATTTTCTAGTAACGGTATAATGAGTATCTGAGAGAGGTGAGAAACTATTGTGAAATGAGACAGATTATCTTTTCTTGTGACACTTAAGAGTATGTTTCACATATTAATTTGAGAAATTGAAGTATAAATGGCACGAACTTTTAGGACGACCTAATAGATTTGTTATGTTTTTGTTCTGGAAATTTAATATTGTAAGCAGCAGTGAAAAATCTAACAAGATACAGATATGTTCATCAGACATTCCACGTTTTCGATTTATTTTTTCATAAGAAATCAGATCCTTCGTTGATTTCATTACAAAATGTTTGTCTACCGTGTGGATAGAGTAGATTATAGAATTGAGAATATTGAGCATCCATTGTTTGGCTACGACACCGTGTATCGGTCGTCCGAAAAACTGTGAGGTGGATTCGTGGACTTTCAATTTAGATCGCTATCGAAGCGTGAGCCCTGTTAATTTCGAACAACCAAGCATTCAATTTTTCAGCTATTCGTTTCCAAAGCTTTCACGGTTTCATCCTGACAAACCTCTGTTCGAATTGAACGCGACGCGTGCATCAAATGGCAAGGAAATCAATATGGAGATTCCTCCAAAGAGTTCTCGATAAATTTCTCAAACGACGCTCTTTTTCAATTCGTCTCGTGTTTCGAGATTCCTGAACGAGAGAAATGGTATCGTTTGGATTCTCTCCAATATCTCGATATCTCTGCGGACTAACGCTTTCCCTTCCGTATTTTGGAATTCATCGGAATCGAGTATTCTATTCTCATTGTTTCATGTGCAAAAAAAGTCTGTTTTTCGTTTTGAAAGGAGCTTGTACCGAACGACTGAATTGTAAATATATAGAATTAAAAATAATTAAAGCCTAGATATTCTATAAATTACTATGAAAATAATTAATGATTCTGTAACCCACACTTGCGAGCCTTCCACAATTTTTTCACTACTACAAACTATTTTATAATTTCATTGTATATAGACATACTCCAGAAAAGAAAATTTTCCATTTAAAATCCGTTTGATGAAAAGTGCACTTTCCAAATTGAAAGGTCAAAGCGTCTTGATTTCATTGATTTCGTAACCATTACTCAACTTTAACTTGAATTCGGTTCATCACCGCCGGAAACGATCACGGCGGTCAAGATGTGCGATTCGTCCTGTAGCAAGTCAGCGACGCGTGCAAGTCACCAGGGACGTGTACAAGTAAGTTTCTGATTCGACGGTGAAGTCTCTTCGAAGTTTTGAAAAGAGATACGGAGAAAGGGGTTCGTTAAGTGGAAAGAAAAAAAAAAAAGAAGCGTTGGAGTAGGTCGCGGTACGCTTTGAGATCAAACGTGACGCTCGAATGAGCCGTGTAGCTCAACTAAATTTAACCTGAACCCTCACATTTCGCGCTTGCACGCTTGATTCTTTAACAAAACTCTACGTCCTCGGGCGACCGAGCTCGTTCGACGTTTCTTCGTATGCGATGTAGATTGCACGCCTCGTGCAACGCGCGTTTCCGCGTGTGCATCCACTCGTATAGAAGAGCTCGATATAGGACGCAGTGTTTCCCTCTGCGCGTCGAATGGTTTCGCAAACGCGTATCTTGAGTTCAAGGGAAGACTTTCATTCATCCGATTCTTTCACGTTTATTTAACGTGGCTACGTATCGTTGTTGGATAAAATCGAGCTCGTGGTTAAGATTACTAGTTGGCAGACCAAAGGTGTTTACTACGTAAAATATGTATTCATGGGTGAGAAGTAATTAATTAATATGACGGGTATGTAAACTAACTGAGGGACAAATGTGTTTAAACAAGAGAATTTTAAGTAGTATACAAAACAGAAGTATGGAAAATATGTATGGAAATAAATCATACGAACGCTATCGTTGAAACAATTAATTATGGACGATGTCGCGTGGATTACCTTTGAGAATGTTCATAGGAAAAAACATTGGTCAAAACTAAGACGACAACTCTAAGTACACCTAAAGCTGCTTTGCAACCTATAAAGTTCCTGTTGCTTACCTTCTCCTTCTTTTCTGTTCTTAGAAAGTTCATTTAAACCAAGAGGTACAATACCAGAAGAATCGCGCACATGTACGCGAGTACAGAACCGATTTACTCGAGGGGGATTGTACATTGAACGCGTACATACGTACGTACGGTAGGTTTGCTGGTAACACACAATTAATAATGAAAGATAGACTTGCGGAGCTTGCTCCGAATAACGTTAGCTCGCGGGAGTCGGTGAACGGTGCGGAAACGCAGCAAATAGAAGTCGGTTAATTTTCACGGAACAGATCGAGGAATGTAAGAATTGGAGAATTTGCGCGGAATTGTTGGCACGGCATGAGAAATGAACACTCGGAACACGAGTTCCTTAATTATACACGTAAGTGTACCCGGAGTTGTTCACCGGAAACTACGTCGATTGCTATCTACATATTTCAAATAACATAAGCGATAGTTGCTTGTCAAACTTGTTTGCAGTTGTTGATTAGGTATTAGGTTGTCCCAAAAGTTTCTTTCGTGAGTTGTATTAAATTATTTTCTGTGACAGTGTCTATATAAATAAACAACCGAATTTCTTAGACATTGATATTGTAACGGTAATGAAGCGAAATGAATCGTGCACAATTCAGTAATGTAACATAAAACATAAAATATTGTGTATATATTAATTATTAATAAAACGAAAGAAACTTTTGGGACAACCTAATATTTTAATATAGTGGTTGAGTTACTTGGTAGTCGAGGGTGTAAATAAAATTCAAGGCCAGCTTCTGTCATTTCAATGAAATATTTCGATTTTTATGATCATTGATATAGGGACGATTTTTCGAGATAATAAGTATTAATCCTTATCGATGCTTTAGACCTGGATCGATTTACCTGGCGCATACATGAAAAATATACCAGGAAGACGCTACTCGATATGAAAGTGCATTGCATGTTTGTTTCTTGAATAGAAATTGCAATCTTGAATTGAATTTCCAATGTTACCTTTTGGAGTTCATTAACCGTGTCGTTGGTTCGTAATGCCTATGTTTGAGAAACAGTCTGGGCATTTAATGAAATGCAGATGGTAATGTTATGCCCACATTAATAAATATTAATGTACACAGATACTAATATACATATATTAATATAGATAGTATATATTTATATTATATTAACGTAGAAAGTCCTTTTCTAACTTGTAAACTCTTTCTAAATAAATCCTAGAAGTGTCAATAATGAATTACTAAATATCACCACCTTCAATCTTTCATTTTTCTCCCTAACACGATGTCACAATCCCATCCAATTGGCATCTAAGTACATTTTTCGATTATTTTGTCCCCAAAACATACAAACTACGTGTCTTCGCGAGGAGACGAACGGAAGTGGCGTGGAAGTCGAGCGAAGTCGCGAGGTAAGAGGGTGGCTGGCGGAAGGTCTCAGGAGTCGAGTCGTCAAATCGAGCTACCGGAATCGAAATGGCAGGGTAAAATTGGCGCGAGCATCGATGCATAAAAAGCTCCAAGAGGAGCGGGGGGTGGGGACCGTATATATTCTTTCCGCTTCCATTTCTCCCCGTCTGAGCCAGTTCGCGCTTTCCTTGGCGACTTCCTCGCGCTTTCTCCCTTTCGCCACGTCCTGAGTCGCTCGATGGGTCTCTATAGCGGACTGATATCGACCCAGTCGACTCTATAAATAGACACGCGGGTCGTCGACGGTATTTAGCATTTCACAACGAACTACTTATTCGCGTGGTATGCGTGTACCTGTCAGGGGTAGAGAGACGTGATCGTGCGAAGTAGGCGTAACGATATTCGCGTCGTTGTCCCAGCTGACGGAAGGGTTGGAATGTCTTTCCGTCGCAACTGCTCCCTTTTGCGAGCTCTGCTTTGCCTCGTTTCCTTTTGATCTCTTTCGACGGGCACCCACCGACGCTTTCTCGTTGCCTCGTTTCGGGACGAGAATTGAGGGAGTCGAGGGCTTGCGGATTGACGCGTGGACTGGCCCGTTTTTGTACTGGATGCACCGCGATATGCATGACCCACTTCAGGAATCGACTTAGCAGTTAAACAATAAAGCGAGTTAGGTCTGGGTTAGGTTTACGTTGACGTTTGGTCGCGTTTGATGTTGTTCCGTGGTAATAATTTTCTTCTAACACGTTGACCGCCATGTCACCCACGGCGCTCTTCACTGAACAGCTAAAAAAATCAATTCTGAAAGTCAAGTATCAAAGGAAATGTATTTAAATGAAATTTATAAATTTTACTAAAGTTACTATGTAGTTATTATGTAGTCTCCAATAGTTTAAACATTATTTAATCTTAGTAAAAAGTTCAAGAATATCTGTCTGGCAGTCAACGTGTTAATCGAGACATTATAACTCTTGGTTATGGATTCTTTCCAATAATCCTTAGAATCATTTTATTAAATTTTTCTCTTAATTTTAAACGTGAACCATCAACACCTTGAATTTTCAGTGTCCTTTCCCACAATTTGAAACGTGAAAATTCAGCAGCCTTGAATTTTCAGTAATTTTTGTCTTCAATAACTTCCACTGTCCAATATTCTAAATATTCCCGAATTGACAATTATATAGAAATGTTTCTATTTTCAATTATTTTAGTCTATACTGTACTTGCATATATAACATGAATTTTCATCTTCTAGTATATCTTCTAGTAGAAATAGTACACAAATTGTGAAACGTGTACAGTAAGGAGGGTTTCCTAATCTTCTTTGATTTTACGTAGAACTCTGTCGACTACTCTGTAAACACTATCTTCGGACTTATATTGATTGAATTTGTACCTGTCGGATCGCCTGTAATCCATTGTTTATAGAATGTCGATTGACAATATTGGCACGCTCCACCAGAAAATTAAGCAGGGTTTCCACCAACCCCGAGTATCACCTAGGTATTTCGAGACGATAAGAGGATTATTGATAAGACGTTTACAAGTTTGTGTCGTGACACAAGATACGAGGTAATCATTTTGAACAAATTTTGCGTGCAGGTCCAGGCTACTAGGATACAAGAATTTTTTAAACAAAAAATTCAAAGGGAGTTTTTTAATTTGTTTAAACGTCCCTCATGACCTTAAACCAGTTTATTTAATAAAACAAACTACATTTATGTACTCCTTTGTCAACTTTGAAAGCGTTCTTTATGTGTGCGGTTTGAGCTTTTCATTCGGTGCCTGACAGTGAACTGCTCTTATTGCTTTGGTTTCGAATATGGAAAGTGAATCTAGCTTAGTTTCATTACTTAAGACAACTTCGTAGCTGTTCGATGCATTAATATACACTATATTATAGCATCTACATGCATGTACTGGGTGTCCCATTTGAATAGTTCCTCTCAAATGTCTTCGACACTTCAATCTTCTGTTTAGATTGAAACTGCTGAAAGGTTAGATTATTAAATAAATAAAATAGGGGGTTCCTATAACTTTCGAATTTTCTCTGAATGATGCTTCGGTGTTTGTTCAAAACAAGTAACTAAATAAATAAATTACACGAAGTAATAAATTTACGATTCCATCTTCTATGCATGATTCTATAGTGTTTGGGACATTTGTGATTATCTTTAAGATTGAAAGGAGACACCCTGTAAGTACTTTTCACCTGCGAAGGCCGTTTACGTCGTGTTTTAACAGGAGCAGTTAACAAACCTGGTTATTACAAGCGTCTAGGGATTATTCCCTCGAGTTTTAACTAATTTACTCGCTAGCAATAACGTAAGCAGGTGTACCGTTTATTCGAGGGATAATTGCATGTGGCGAGGGCGCAGCACGTTCAACTCTGTTCTCCGTTTGCGTCGTCGTTATGGTAGTGATCCAAGTTGTTCCTGAAATTGTTTCTCTTAAAATATAACCACGCGAGATTAATGTGGGTCACGTCCCGTATCGTTGAATACAAAGTTAATTATTCTGGATAGGTATTGTAGGAAAAATATTTAGCCTGTACAGTGACTACATTTTTGTTGTAATTTACAGTATAAATATGACAGGGAAAAATTCGTTTTTGAAATTAAAGAGTCGATTCATGTTTGTTTAGTAAATAAAGAAGACACTAGAAGTCATATTGATATAGATTCTTCGTATAATAATTTTTTAATTCATTGTCATGTTAGTCAATGAATATTTTGTTAATGCATTTAAATCCTCATTTATTTTATGTATGCTACCTTATCCTACCATTTTTTTTTTTAAAACGTATTTGCGTTTCAATCTTTTCAAATGATATCTCGCATCAGAGAACGTTTAACTTTTAGAACAGAATGCCTGATTCGACTAACGCAACAAAGATAATTCTATGACGTTTGAATGAAGTAATACCCCAGGGCGATGTTCAAAACGGCTAATGGAAACGCAAAACAGAGAAATTTCGACATCAGAATCTCATTACGCGTATAGAAATTCTCTCGACTGCGAAACACTATTAATGCAAATTTACATTTTCGACGGATGGTTCTGAAAAACGGGGCCGCTAAAGGTTCGTTTAAAATTTCTCTTGCTCGACCGTGGATGTCTATCAAACTACCCAACGGATTGCCAAAATGTCTAATAATGAAATTCCTTACAGATTATTCAGCGACTATTTTCTACCAGCTTTTTATTTATTATAGAAGTAATCGTTATTCGTTGGTTTTCTGGTAGCTGTCATATTTGGAATGTGTCCACAAGTTTGCTAAACTGAATTTTAAAAAGTGTCGTCATTGCAATGGTCATTAGTTTACTTACCTTCGGTGAGCTTTCTTTTTCTCTCTTTTCCCTCATTGGTTTCCTTTATTATAAATATGAAAATCATGAAAATTGCCATGATATAAGTATATAATAATTGCCAGTTTCCCTGCTACAAAGACAACTTGGACAACTTTCTACTGTAACAATTGCACAAATTGATTCATCTGTAAACACAGTATTCCGATTACGAATGATCAAACGAGATATTCGGATCTCTGACTGCGTTCATTTACAACGCGATCACTCAAAACAAGGCCCTGTCATTAGTTGATTGTGTTTCATCTCCTTCGATGCATAGTTTACACCGAGTAATAGCGTAAGCGTCTATGGATATTAAGTGCTCGAGTAAAGTTGTGCTTGTTTAGTTAGTGAAACTTCACAATGCAATTGTGGCGAGGTAGACGCTTTATTCAATCCTTAATAGATTTGGTTAAATCAATTTCCAGTTTGTAATAACCTAATAACATTGAACGCTCGAGACGATGATCGTTTATTAGCCACAGTTGACTTTCTACGTACCTCCGCGGCGTTTCTTAAAATAGAAATTCGCCGTGTGTGTGGTGTAAGCGTATTTTCAAAACCTTGAAAAATTTAGCTGCAGCACGTTGCTGCTCTTATAGCTAGAGGAACTTATAGCC
Organism: Hylaeus volcanicus; assembly: GCF_026283585.1. Lineage (NCBI taxonomy): Eukaryota > Metazoa > Arthropoda > Insecta > Hymenoptera > Colletidae > Hylaeus > Hylaeus volcanicus. The sequence continues at coordinate 8,828,744 of NC_071976.1, read as the reverse complement.
TTTGTCATGAGATTGGTGGTCTATGTTTAAACGATTATTCGTGGTTCTATCGATATATTTCTATTCATAGAGTACACTTGATTCACTTCTTATACGGTTTCGAACACGGTCCAGAGACGAAAATTGATTTTACTTTTTTATACGAATTATTCGCTTCAACGTGGTTTCAACAATTGATTGCTTCGGAGCTCTCTGCTGTGCATACAGGCGCATTCAATCCTTTATTTTCTGGCTGTTGTTGTAAATTTGTAAAACAAAGTTTCTAAAAAAAAACTAAAAGCTAGAAATAAATCTTATGGATTCCAAATTCTAAAGATTCTTCGCAAATAATTGGTCCAATTACAATGAGCGTTTCTTCAATTTTGCATTGGACGAACCACTGAAATACCATTTAAAATTTTTTCTGCCAGCGATTAAAGCTAGAAAGTCAGAAATTTTAAAGACAATCGAGCGTACTCATTTATTATTCGGTCTATTCTTCTACCGAGAAAAGAGGGACTAAGGAAGACAGAAACGAGGGTTTGAAAGTTTTCGCTGAAATTTTATTCGGAAAACTTCAAGGAGGTTTACAAACGAGGATCTGTTACACGTACTTCTTATTTCGTCAGACCCTATTTTGTTAGACCCTACAAGTAGTTTACGTTCCCCTTCGCGCAGCATGATAAACAGCTTTTCTTCGGAGGTCGTGTTGCTCCTCGAAGATCCGAAAGTATCTTTTTATCAGCTTAAAGAAACGACTCGAGGAGGAACTACTTGGCACTCCTTTTACATCGTTTTATATGCATTAACGTTTTTGTGAAATAAACAAATTGTTGCCGCGTTGTGTTTTTATTAATATCGGGGTTTTTGGAAAGTGCCATCATCAATCAAATATCATCGAAATTCTTAATATTGTATTCTATATTCTCAATATTCTATTTTCTAATATTGTATGCTATATTCTCAATATTCTATTTTCTAATATTATATTCAATATTCGTAATATTCCTAATATCAATGTAATTCTGTATCGTATACAAAATACAGCAATGTACCAATTATAACATGTTTTATTTAATTTTAAAGTTAGACCGTTTACTTTTAAAACCCCTTTAATTTCATTTCGCTCTCATCATTTAAATTAATTTCTATTTATCATAATTCCTATCCCGAGCTCGTTTCACGTTGACAACACTTTTCCCAATCCAGGTAATGTTGAAGACGCGTCGAAGAGTATCGCGGCCGACAGTGGTCTCCGTTAATTTTAATTCTGTCCCGCTATGCACCGTGGCGTTCGATCGATTATCCCTCCGTGAACAGCGCGGTGTTTTTTTTATTTTTTTTATTTACCCGTTCGCCAGCGGACGGGTGCTCCGAGGGACGGTTTTGAATATTTAATAATTTTCAATTAACCCGGCCCGGTAAGTTAATAAAACTTTTCTCATCTGCATTCGATGGGACATAAAAGGCAGCGGCCGTGATACTCGTCGAGGAACAAGCTTCGCGCCGCGAATAAACCGCGTTTAACCCCTTTCGCGGCGCGGTATATAACTCCGTGTCCTCGATCTTCCGACTCCTCGTGACCCGATACCTTCCCCGCTGACTTATCTTACGCGAGACAACCGCCGGGGACGGTTCAACGCTTCCAGAAGAGGTCACCGAAGCCGCGCGGATAGACGCGGAACATCGGGAAAACTTGGCCCGAAATGTATTCGAGCGAGCGATACGAAACGGCGAAACTTTTGCCACCCGGCGAAAGTTGTTTCGTAAACGGAAGACTGAGAACACTTTGACGATGATCCGGCGTAGACCAGGGGGATGAATGGGGAACTGGCGGAGTTTGCTTCCGTCTTCCGGAGCTATTTAAAGACCGCGACCGGATTTGTTTCGAACTCGGTGAAATCGCGTTTCATGGATTAACGCGCGAGTGGAAAGGTACAGCGGGAGAGCAAAGTGATAGTCTACGCGTCGATTTTGCTTGTATTTGGATGTACACGCAGGATTGTCCGTGTTTTGGGTACTATGCATGTCTCGTTTTATGCAAACATGATAAAAATAGCTTTCACTTGCGAACGTGGTTTACGATGGTAATGGAAGTAAATGTAAATTGAAGGTGACATCGATGGGACAAAATAATAGCATGGAAAATATATTTGTATAATAAATGAATTATTTATTTTTATTTTGTAGTTTCAACTTTAATCTGACTAATTTGATATAAAAAAATTAACTATATTCTACGTCATTATTGATCGTTTTATTTTTGATAAGAGAAGTAGTTTTAAAAATTACTTGAGGTGTGAAGTTATGAATCATCGGCTTCACGAAAGTGATATGGAACAATGAACCCACGATTCTCGTTTCCTCGCGCGGGTTGTGATCAGAATCATAAAGTAACATTCATCTTGATTCTTCGAGGTACTTTGATATGATCGAATGTGGTGCCTATAGAGGGAACCACTGCTTACCAATAGTTGCTTTCGCCTCCATTACTCACCCTGCGCCAACCCTTTAGCTTCCAATACGCTACGAGTTTCTTCCCGAATTTCTTACTGCCAGAGAACGGGAACGATGCTCGATTAATCGATTCTGACAGGAAACCTCACCTGTATTCGTTTCTCTTCGAGGATTCGTGACTGGAATGAACTCGTTCCTCGATACGTCAGTATGAGGGGTACACGTGCCGTGAAACGTTCTCTCGCTTCGCTTGTTTTTAACAGTTTCTTGAAATTGGAAACGTTCGTTTTACGCATTGGTTTAAGTTTTGGAATAAAGAAGAAAATTTAAAATATTGTTCAAAATTAGAACATGAATTTCCAGCTTTTATTAGAAGCTTTATACTAAGGGATGATCAGGCTTTTACCAAATTAAAGAACAATATTTTGCTAACGATACTTGTGATTATTTGTAAAGTTTAAAGGAATTAAATACTTTACAGATTCATCCAAATTTCAGATGCTAGCATTGCTTTTCCCTTTCTTTTAAAGATTTTGTGTAAATATATTCGAGATCACGCATACTCTGAGTATTCATAATGGAAAATCGTGGGTAAGCACAACGTATTAAACGTCGTAGCCGAGTGACAGGTTATTAATAAAAGTCATTCACCCAATCTCTCCTTTCGTCAATATTTACATTTTTCTAGATTGTTTAAGAGAACTAAAGTTTCATACCAAATCAATTTCGCAATTTAATTATTAAAAATGAACGGATCTGGTCAACGTGTTATTCGAGTAATGACGAATACAAGTATATGACAACAAGTATTGTTAATAATTAATGTAACTATTGTCAGACATTAATTTTTATTACTTGCACTATTCTCGAAAAACAAATAGATAGTACAATATCTCATGTCATATATAGTTTCAGTGTTAAAAATGAAATTAACTCCATTATTCCATTAAATTCAGATGAGCTTTTATATGTTGCAATATAATTTCATTCTATTATTCAAAGCGTAATTTCTGTTCAACGAATAATGAATTAGCTGTTGTTCGGTGGTTATTTAACACTTGAATTTAGATGATAATTTCGCCTGTCTCTGAAAACGAACGTGCCTCGGTACACGTGACACCTGATACCGGATTAGAGGGGCAGTCATAGATACCTTCACTGGACTCGATACTGACGATCATGAAGTCGTGAAACCTGATACAGATTACATCAAAATTATAGTATCCGTTTCGCACAATCGCGTACCACTCCGGAAACCCGGTACAGACAGCTTTGAAACTGTAGGACAGCCGGTGTCGACGACACAGACGATTTTGCGCTAGTGACACGTGACACCAAGAATCTCAGCCACCACGGACATCGGTATAGAAAGATCATGGTGCCAGAACTGCCGACATTGACGATCTTAGATTAGTCTGAGCCATTAATACGACCCACAATTCGTAGATTTCGATTGTCCTAATGGTTTCAACCCTATCAGCCGTTCTCGTAACTTCGTCGATTAGGGCTGGCTTTAGGGTAAGATAGATTAGTCTACAAATTTCTATTGTTCTATTGAACAAATTCAGCACACTTGGTTACCAATAAATGCAAATTCCATAACAGCTAATACTGATAACTTTTAAATTAATTTAAGACCTTTATAATGTTTAGCTTGTAGAATGGCTTATTGTTAGAAGCAACAGGGCTATTTAGTACAGCATAATATACACACACACAACTGACAAAGCTAACCGCACGTTATGGTTCAGCCACATGCCTTTCGGAAATTGAAAAACTCAGAGCTTTAGTGTGGTTTCCGTGGAGCTTGTCTGTCATATAGGAAACCGCTGAAAGTGGTATTTCCAGTTAAACTGGCACGCCTGACAATGGATCGGTTCGAACATAAGTACCTGCAAAAATGTTCGACTTAATATTTCGTTGTTCAATTGTAGCTACTCAAATCTTATCGAGTTATATAAAGTCATAATTGATTTATTTCCGATTTTGATATATTTAGAAGTAAATTTCGTTGAAAGTTCCATTTTCGAATTTCTCGTCCAGAACGAGATCATGATTGGTAGTAAAGGTCTGAATACATGAGCTGCTGGTAATCCTACTTTTATATCGATTGGCACTCAGCTCCGCATTACAGCCGCCAAAAGGTTGCTCCAATCCTTTCGGCAGAAATCATTTATCAGTCGAACTCGTTTCATCATTTGAAGTCTGCGAGCTTTATAAGGTACGAGAACCACGAAATTGCACTGGGTGAATGAAAATGTGTACACTACTATAGAGAAATTAGGGACGAAATTTATGAGAAGTAGTGAGGGAACAAAAATATTTAATTTCAGTGTACAATTTATTTCATATTTAAATTGCAAAGAAGCTCAAAAAATTGATCTTTCTTTATTTCTATTCAAAAGGTATAAACATTTAAAAATGTAGGTGGTGCTATAGTTATACTCTACAAGCTTCGTCATGGAGATATTGAGAGTTGTTAGTAAAACTTTATGAAGATGAATACCATTCTTCTTACAGATGAATACTTAGTGCCAATACGAATCGAAAAGTCCTTTTCCATTTTTCGATCCGGCGCTTCGTTACGAAGATTTCGTTCAATAAAGTTTCTGTTTCTAAGCGCGCGAACGCATGGCCAGTGACCACGTGGAGTGCGCGCGAGCGAACAACCGCGTGCGGTGAGCGCGCGAGCGCATAGTCACGTGCGGTGGTCGCGTGCGCAACCGCGATGTAAACAAACTCGAGTCCGGCGATGGGCCCACAACAACAGTGAAATTCAATCGCTTCTATCTCTGTAAGGAATGATTGTATCGAAAAACGGTAAAGGACTTTTTGATTCCTCATTCAACAAGCAATTTATCTTGATAGGTCTCACATTTTTGTTATTACTTTACGTAGTACAATTAAGGGAAAATTCGTTATTTTGCTACGTTAAATTACCAAGCTTCGAATTTTTTAAGCTAATCTTTATTATAATAAATCTATATACATAAACTAAGTTTTAATGTGATCGTCATTAGAATTTGGTTATATAAAATTCAATAGCTAACAAATTTTGACTATTGTTGGTCTTTGAACATATTACAAGTGTACAAACTTGACAATTATCAGGTGTAGAAATTAACTTTGTATCTTTACAGATATTTATTTATAACTCTAGTTTAAATAGAAATATTCGCTGACCATTTCAGCACGTTAGAGTCACACCCTCATAGTAATGAAACGTTATAAAAGAATGTGGAGTTGTATGATTCTTCTTTATAAATAAATCGATTAGCTTGATCACAATACAATATTATTTAATACCTTTTTGGCCTAACAGACACAAATTTCTCAAAACCTTTTCGTATCGATCGAACCGACAACGACTAGATCTTCCGAAGCTTCCGAATGTAATGATACGCATCTCCATTTCACCACATTTTTTCCCTTCCGAAAGTCGTGAAAAGTTTATCGTCTTCCAAAAGAGGTTGAGGGATGCTTTCAGAATTCCTCGGGGACCCATTGCTCGTGTTTCCAACGACGGTAAAAAATTGCATATACCGTAGTCTGAAATATCACCGTAAAATTGATCGTGTCATAAATATTTATAGCCGCTGCGATGGAAAAGAATTATAAAGTAATGGCCTGTTTATTGCTAACTAAACCGAATTATCGGTCTCAGCGTTTCAAATAGCTTTCACCTTTTTTTTAAAACTCTTTTAAATGTTACGACTCCTATTTATGGTATATATCGAATTTATGAATTTAAAACCTTTCCTTATATTTATAGGTACTCAACAAAAGCGAATAATAGAAATTTATTAAAAATTTACAGTCTTCGCGGAGAGATGAAAATGGAGAGATGGAGAGATTGAAAATCAAGTGACAGGATATCTCATGACTAACTGAAAATTTCTATACGACAAATGCACAGAAACCACACCCACCACTTTACACTTTACACGTTTGCACTTTCCACTTTTCCACTTTTCACTTTTTATATATAAAGATATTATTATCAGTTCGCAGCCATTAGCTCTCGATATTATTCGCGACGAAGGATTGTTCGTCACGAATAATACCGATTACCAGGTCTCACCACGTGGAGGTTGCTGCGACTGGAGACCCGGAGATAGAAGGAATCAAACTTCCTTCGATCTCCCTCTATATAGAGTACACATACGTAGATGCATACTCTACATAGAGTCGACGAGCTTAATACTAAGTACGAAACCATGGAAATCAAAGAAAACAAAGTCCCTTTGATTTCCAAACTCCAAGTCTGACTCTGCCAAATAATTATTTGAACTAAATGGAAGCTAAATGGAAATCGCGACACGACGTGACCATGTAACTGGACTTACAGAGTCAGTCCCGTTTCCTCTGGTGGGTCTAATTCGAGAGAAAGACGATCAACATCTCCGCCAGTACTCTACTCCCTGCATACCTGCTGCCGAGGGCCCAGATCCCAACCTGACAGTGTACGACGTAGGTAGCACCGCGTCGGGGTGTCCTGCCCTGGCGACACCAGCTATGTCTGACGGTCGTAGAGCCCGAAACGGAGTTCTACTCTCTGCACAACGTTAGGAGTCCAGGACACGACTTGCATCCGTCTGACGGCTCTATCGAGCTGCGCTGCGTCGGGAGCCTGGACTTCGTCTGACGCGTACAGAGAGTAGAAGATTCCTCGGAGGCGTTGATGACCCTCTTTCAAATCAGACCCACTAGAGGACGACAACCGATTTCGGCCAGTCACATGGTTGACCATTACACTTATCACATCAACTAATAGTGATCGAAGTGAAGCACGAAATTGCGAGTCCAATATGGACCTACGAACAAACAAAAGAATTGAACAAATGATTAATAATTACTTGGCAGAGGCAAACACTCGTACATCCATGCCTTAAAACTAACTTAGGTACATGCCTTAAAACTAACTAAGATACATGTCTTAAAACTAACTAGACTAAACTAAAGCATACACAAGCAATACCAAGCAAACTAAACTACCCACAACCAATAGGACGGATGCGAGACGCGGACGCGCGATCGCGAGATCCATATCGACCGAAGGATCGTCGAAGAATGAGCTCTCGCCCCTCGTATACCTGTGTCGAGGGTCGCGACTTCTTCGAGCCTGTCGAAATAGAGAAGGGGAAGGGCGAACAATAACCGCGTGACGCTCAATTCGAAGGCTCGTTGAATCCATCGAGAAAATACTTCGTGAAATATTAATATCACAGCAAAATCATATTCTCTTCATTATTTAAATAATAAGTATTGTTAATAATTAATGTAACTATTGTCAACAAATAATATATAGTTGGTCCAATCAATCGATATTAAAATATACACAAATTTCTCACGATTAATTTCTCTCGAATGAATATTTATTCTAAACCGCAATTGTTATCAATGTGTAATCCAACACTGAATGATACTGTATGTACTGTTTGAGAGAAAACGCGCATGTAAATTCGAGTTTGTTCGCATGTACTTAAAACTGCACGTATATAATATGTAATATATCCAGATGTAGCTGGAATAGGAGTGGAACGTCTGGGTCAATCGTGGAATTTATTTCTGTGCATGAATACGAATTGCAGCAATAACCATGAAGGGATCTTTTATTTAACATATTTAATCGTAGCAATTTGCTGGTGGAAATTCGTATTCTATTTAATCTGATCATTCTTCTTTTCTACTCGTTCTAAAATATTTATTTTTGGTCTCATTAAATTAAAAGACAGAAGTTCTGTTGATTCGATTAAAGATTGTTTTCATTTCGTATAACGTCGAATAGATTTATTTATTTGGCTGGACAAATTATAAATGACAAAAGAGCTGATTTATCGGTAATTTTTATTTTCAGAAATATTGAAGAATTAAGTACGAATAAACGGTGTTTAATTCATAAGGAGTTGATTGATTGTTGAGATTTGTCGATGCGGGAAATTCACACCTTTTGTTCGATTTCTTCGTTTCGTTTTACCTCGTTCCCTTCGCTTTCTCACGTCCGGTAATTAAATCCTCGCAAGAACGCAATATGCAGCTTATTCGAAGGTACGCCCTCGGTGGAAATTCAAATGGATGAATACGGCGTTTCAACGTGCGCGTAGACCGTAGCTAACAATACTCGTGTTGTGAAGAAGCATTTTCACGCGTTTGTGCTTGTTCGCGTGCCAAGCACTCAAATTCCATTCAGTCGTTCGTTCGTTCGTCTTGAATTTTATTAGCAGCGATCTTTCAGCGAAATTCCAGAATTATTACAGAATTATAGAAGTTTCACGAAAACAATTTACTCGCTAGGTACATTATATACTTAAACGTCCAATTTATTTATTTTTCTTAGATGGAGGGGCAGATCAATATGAAGCTAACCGCAAGGCCAAAGTCTTGTTTTTAGGCAAGTGATCAATGTTCTTAAGCAACAACGTTAAAAAATACGTTAGTTTTCCATTATTTGTTTCAAACACCTTCGTATAAATAATTAAATGAAGATCAATATTTTCATTAAACTATTATTACTTGTGTGAAGATGTTCTTGGAGTCGACTGCCTGTATATAGCCAAATTGCTCGAAGTGCAAAGGGTTAATGTACAACTTCCTACAGGCAGTTATCTTAAAAACATTGATCGTGCAGATACTTCTTCGATCGCTTTGTAAGTCTCGAGAGCGCCAAGCGTTTCGTGTGCGCGTGTTTGGCGCGGAACGATTGGCGGACGAGGTGGGGGAAACGAGATAAAAACATTTCTTCTGATCCCTAAACGGTGCGCGGCGTGCAAGCGCCAAGCCACCCCTATTCGGGGCTGCGGTGGGTGGCGGAACTACAGGGTGGCCAAGAGCCACAGTTGGTTGCGGGCTGTCGTCATGAGCACATTGCGCGTCTTCGACCTCCACGGCGCGACCTCGTGTCCCCGAGAGATCGCATGATCGTACAGGTGCGCGTTGGAATCGCCTTTCCGCGGAAACGGTCCTCTCGAGTTCCTTGTGCTTCCGTCGAGTGAGTGCGAGAACCTTTCGCCGCGGTGAACGTCTCGCGAACACGCCACCAACACTCACCCCTGAACTTCCTTTTCTCCTCCTCTAACCTCGCCCCCTGCTATCCCGTTGAGAAAATCTAGCGCGTTTACTTCGCTTGTCTGCGATAAACTACACATCGACGACAATCCTGCCACCCGCGTCGCGTTCCGGCACGCTGAACCTTGGAAAAAGATTTTTCGAATCGACGAAATATAATTTACATCTTTAACACAGTTTTTCTAATACATCTGGTGTATTTACTTGGTTTGGCTGTGAAAAACTGCTCGTCGACAGAGAAAGTCGACCATTTTGTTCAAGTTCGGTACCTGCTCCTCGAGATATTCGAACTCGAGTAACGAGCTTGTTGACAGTCTCGAGTTTCCATTTGTCCCGGTCATGTAGAGATACAGAACTCTATTAAGCCTAAACTAAACCTAAACTACTCGGGAAATATGGAGGGGTCGAAGAGGTTGGCTGTGCCAACGGCACCGTCGCTTCTGTCGAAGATCGAGAGATCTCGAATAGCCGAAAATTGATTTCGCGAGCCTCGACGGGATTCACCGTGACGCAAAGTTGTGGCGCTGGTACGTGGCGGGAGGACGAAGGCGGGACGAGAGGACGGGGAAAAATGCTGGCGACGAAATTGAATCGGGACTGATCTCCATATTTAGACGTCTGCAACGAAATAGGAGGATCTTAAATGTCAGCGGAAGCGGCGCCTCCCCACGGGAAGTTTCAATTAAAATTTTATTGTGCCCGAGGTGCACGGGCGAATTCGGTCCTAGCGGAGAGGAGCTAGTCCATAAAACGAGGCTTTATCCGCGAACGAACTGTAATCCCGTCGTTAAACACGACGAGCTCGACGAGGATAATTGAGATAAGGGAGTGTAGTTCATCTCGTCGAATCCAGTTCACGAGACGACGATGCCTCGATCAGGTGTCACCAGACTCGACGAAACGTAAGAGCGTTTTCTGTCAGGAGCAGTCCGACTGGAAGCTGCATGTCGGACCTTCTCGTGGAATCTAGTTCGACCTTCTAGTTTCAGCTTCTAGTTCGATCTTCTAGTTCGATCTCGACTGTCAGGTCCTGGCGAAACAGTGCAACGACGTCGAGACGTTTGGAGCGATATAGGCCAGGCGGGATTATGTGGAACATTGTCGAAACGGAATGGCGGATCGCGTTTAAAATATTTATGAGACACACGAGCCGCGAAAGGTCAGAGGACATCCGATCGTAAGAGGTCGGTTTCGGCTACCGACGAGTCACGTTCCCATCGCGGCGACCGCGAGCCTCGTCGGAAAAGAACACGGAGTTTCTGGGCCTTTTCCGTCCGCGCTCGCGTCGAACGTGAAACTGGGACGCTCTATCGGCGAATGAAAAAAGTTGTGCTTCGGTGCTCGCGAGCAAAGTTCCAGCGGACGCTGGGAGGTGCTGTCTCGAGAGCCAACTTTTCTCGCGGCTCGATAGACTGTTCGAGGATCGGACCCCCTCTGGTAAACCGTCGCGCGTCCTTTCGAAACGTTTGTGATTCTCTGTGATCTTCGTTCGTCGTTAATATTTCGAGGCTGTCTTACACGGCACACCGGAAAGTATCGTTTAATTGCGTAACGCGAGGAAAAGAGTTGGTGGCATCGAGATCGAACGCACGAGGACCCAATGTCGCGTCGCGACGAAAGAATTCAGGACCTTCCGAGAATGTCGATCTCGTCGCTTGCGCTGATGTGGAGAACCGAGAGGTGTAATCCGTTTAAAAAGATCTCCAGGTGAGTCTCGAGGCAGTGATAACTATGACAGGAGCCTCGCGAATCGACGAGACGTGCGCTGAATTTCTTTCCAACTCGTTTAACGATCTTCGGTGAAATTCTATCGTAACATCTCGTAATTCAAACTTTTATGGAGAATCAAGAAGCAAACGAGACGTGTTTCTTGTCCTGAAGAATCATCGTTGGAATTCTATCGTAATTCGAGAAACTTCTATCGAAAACAAGGAGGCGTAATCCGTTCGAAAGGGTCTCAAAATGCCAAGGAGCCTCGCGAAGCAACCTCGAAGGAACCATCCAAAGGTTTTTAAACCGATCTAGGCACCGAAACCTCGTTAAGCAGAAATCTGTGAAAGCATAATCACCGAGCGAGCTGTATTCGTCGTGGTTCATCTACCCTCCCCTGTTTTTTTTTACATCGGTTCTCCATCAAATTTCCGAACGTGGTCGCTATACCCAGGCCGCCAACTAGGTGATCGTTTAACGCTGCGAGGGCGAATTGTCTGCGGACGCGGAAAACTCGGTTACGGGAACTAATCGCTGCCGTGGGATTGAATCAAACCGCGAACGAGAGGACGATACCGCGGTTTCTGTGGAAAAACACCCTCTGGAGACGGGGAGACGTCGAGTAAAGCTGTTCGAGGGAAGAAACGAGAGAGCGGAGGAGGGTTGTTTCGTCGAACGAACTCGGATAAGATTGAGTTCCGAGGGGACTCTCGAGGAACGTCCTGAAGGAACAACAGAGGATCGTTATCGAGCGAATTTGAATGTGGAAGTCTGGATTTAGTTCGAACGAGAATGTAATCGTCCGCGGTTGATGGGAGGGATGAAACGATCTTAGATCGGCAAAGCCGAGCTCAGCGTCTCTCCTCTGTCACAAAGTGATTTCAACGAGGGGGCCAGGCTCGTCATTGTGTCCCAAATCGACGAATGAAGCGGTCCGCGAGTTCTAGGTTCGCGTCGAAAATTTTAAACACGACGAAGTGCATTGTGTAGTGGGTTGCAGATTCGAGACGACCATGGACAGAAGAGAGGCTCGTCTTGCCGTTCGACAGGTGAACGGTCGGTGGTCGTGCACGGTCGGCAAGACGGCTTCGGGATGCTGCACGCTGTTATGCTAGGTAGCGGTCCGGGCCGAGGGAGACACGAATGGTATCCAGGATTTTATTTGCAACGTCGACGACTTGGATGCAGGATGAACCGCGGGGAACAGGAGACCCTATTCCGGCAGAGCCGGCAGCTCACGAGGATCGTACATTCCCACGAGGACCTCGTGCTGAGCGTCCTCAAATCGCCGATCAGTCAGCACCAGCACCAACAGCAACGTCAGCAGTACCATCACAGCCATCACTGTCACGAGCATCATGTTAACTGCCAAGGTCATCAGAATCATAAGAAGTGCACGCATTCAGGTACACTCGGATATTAACTGCGCCCCGACACGAACGGATCGCGAGGATTTCGAGCTGGTCTTTCGGATACTTTCGACGGGGGAGGGGGATTCGTATTTGTTTCGTTTCATCGGTGGTTCCGTACTGCGAGATTTTACTCGTCGAGGATTTTACTCGTTTGGAAGGGTTCCAATTGGTTTGATAATTAGAAAGAGTACTTTTTTTTTTTTAACTTTCCAGGGATGTCTTTGTATAAGTATTTTTAGGTCTGGTTTTCAATTGGTTCGATGATTAAAATTAGTACTTACTTTTTAGACTTTCCAGAGAAGTCTTTGTATAAACACTTTTAGGTCTAGTTTCCAGTTGGTTCGATGATTAATATTAGTACTTATTTTTTAGATTTTCCAGAGAAATCTTTATACAAGTTAATTTTAGGTCTAATTTGCATCTTTAATTTTCCTCGACGTTTTAATCCATCGTTTCTGGGTCCTCCGCGGGAAAAATGATGGATTGAAATGTCGAGCAAGATTAAAGCTGCAAATTAGATTTAAAATCGAATTACAGTCAGCCCCATAAATATTCATACCCTTTATATCTATTGAAGAAATTTGTTTAATTTAAATGACAGGCTTCATGTTTCCAAATCAATTTTCCATTATAAATATGTACATGAATGAACTTCTTAACGCCACAATGGACACTCTCTGGAATTTCAAGGTTAAATGCTGATCCATCCATCTTAAAAAACTGTATGTGACTTTCCTATCTCGACACAAAAGCAAAATAGCAGGAGATTAATTGCTGTGTTACATGCACTCCTCGGTACCATCTATCTTTTGCATAAAACATATATAATGCCTATAGAGACTTTCTACATTAAATACCAAAACAAATGTTAACAAGTTGGTTTTTATAACACATTACCATGTAATAATAATTAATCGATATTTATCTGATATTTTTCTGACATTTTTATGCTTAATTAAAATGTTATCGGAAAATTAGTAAATACGAAGGAACGTTAACAAGCTTGTTATCGACGTATTACGATGTAATAATAAGCCAACGATATTTATCTGATATTTTTCACAAGTCCTTGTTACCACCTGAAAGGTGATCAATACAAATTGCATTCATTATTTACCGTTACTATTCCATTGCAAACGTCAGCCATCCTTATCAATATGAGACTGATAGATTGTTCTTCTATCGACACTCAAATTACGAAACACCCTGTACGATGTAGCTTCAACTAGACTTTCATTACAAAAACTTGAAAATCGTTTTGCTATCGACAAAGAGAATATTTGTTCCTGTTACACAAATGTTTTTTCTTTTATTTCAAACAAATTCAAATTGGAACTTTTATTCATCCGTACCTTTTGGAACGTACAAAGTGTCAATTTTTATTACAAAAGTTCAATCTTAACAATTTCAAACCTATCGAGGGAGTCCCGTAACTGTTTGCACATCTGATTTAATATTTTAACACGGTTGGGTTTAGTCCTCGTTTGATTCGCGTGAAGCTTTGAAATCTGAAATCTCCAATCGCTCGAGAGACCGCCGTTGGCAGAACGAGTAATTAAATCAAGCACGCGTATTATCTACGCCCGTACGGAACCATTTATCAAAGCCTACCGAGTTGTTTTCTATTCTTGCTCGTTCCACGTTCCGAATTATCAACTTGCCTTCGCGAAAGTGACTTTCGCGAAAGTTACTTGTTCAGCGGCTTCGCGGAATCAGTTCGATCTTCAAAGAGCAGTCCACCTTTAATTAACAAATTATTTGCCGCCTCGGTGGTCATTGTTTTCGCGTTAACGGTTTCCAGTTCGTCCGTGGAAAGTTACTTTCGCGGCACGAAAGTAGACTCGAAACTGTCCTCGTGGCTTTTACTCGCTTTCCAGCTTTACGGCACGTTAAAAAAAAAAAGGAGGTGGGCAAAAAGAGACCTTAGATCCTTATTTCGTATTATACGGGGCTTCTTTGGAAGAAAAGCTGCGGCGAGTAATCTTCTTTTAATGGAACTGATTCGACGAACCCGAACAAGATCCCCTTGCTTCGATTCTTAGTCTTTTTTTCAGATTTTCCTTGACTTTACGTCACGTTCATTGGAAATTATTTATAACGTGTATTTACTCGCTGCAAAGTTGATTCTGGACGTAACAAACCAATTGTTTTCACTGCTACGTAAAATGTTTTACTGTGTATTATCTGCTTTTTGTATGGACAAAAGAGGAATTTTAGTACTTAAGTGGGTCTACAATCTTTTTATAGTTTCTATTGTAAAACGTCGTAGAATAGTTTATACCACAACTGCTATGTATTATTACCTTTAAAATATTGAAACTGTGGTATGATATTACATTTTTACATTTTGCTTTGATATATTAATATTAATTTCATTCGATTCAATTTAAAATCTTTATTTTCTCTTTATATTGCATACAAAGTCCCCTAAGATTTAGAACTAGTGACCAATGTGTAATTTTTAATAAAAATTTGATCAAGTATGTAGCATAAAATCTGTTCATACGAGGCTTTGTTGTCAGAAAGTTAATTTAAAATGATGTCGAACGTATGTGAGATTGATACACGCTTTGGCTGGCGTGTCTGACTATAACTGGTTAATTCTACTTGCGTTGGTCTTCGCAAAAATGGATCGAGGTATAAAACGTATTTTTCCCTTATCGATTTTACTAAATTCTAACAAATTTGATTTAGTTAAAGTAGATAATCTCACATGTGTGGAAATTGAAGGATAATAATTTCATTTTTAGTAAAAATCACTTACTTGAGATTTCTTTAGAGTGCTCAATAAGTAATATGTCTCTTAATGAGTCTTTTCCTATCGTCTTCGGTTTGAAGTTCCACAAAATTTACAAAGCCCAGCATAAGTATTCTGCAGTAAAAAGAATCTTCTTTGTGCTTCGTATTGGGTTAGATGTTACAGTCAGTCTTCGTAAAGCGAAATTATACGATGCTGTCCACGTTCTTACTCGTAGTTGCACACTCCCCTTAACCTGGAGCTGTTTCTTCTTTCTCCTTCAATAGAAGTAATGACTAACGGATAGACGCATTAGCGAGATCACGCTAAAGTGCAAGCATACTTAACGAATTTCTTAAATTGACTTTCTTATAAACAGTCTCGTACGAACAAATTTAATTTCACATTTTCAATTTGTTCTTTCATGGATTTTTATTGAAATATAAATATATTTCTTTAATCACCGTAGTATACAACCATAAATTACTGCAGCTTGCGAAACACTGTATATAAACAATTCTGAGAGTTCAGACATTATGTCTAAGTTTTAGCACGTTGGATACTTGATTGCGAAAGTTATAAACCAAGTTAAATCATAGTGGATTCCACAGCAATGTATCGTTTTACTACGTGCTTTATTACTTTGCGAAAGCAGATACTACAACTGTGATTAGACGTATATTTGTAAATACTCGTACAATTTATCATGATTAAACAGAATGATTAAAATGTCAATTATTTCCAGTGAACGTGTTGCGATGTTTTTCCTGAAGATAATATTTATTTGTGGATCCTTCGTCCTCTTTGTAATTGTTGTTCATTTAATTTTAGCAGTTTTCGATCATTTATTTTCTTTTTGTACCTAGTGTGCAAATATCTCAAAGTCGAGATGAAAATTCTTTCATTTTTAGAGCACATTTTTTGCGAAGTGATAATCATATTAGTTTATATCAAAGTTTTGGACCATTCCATTGAAATGATAGCGAATAAATAAATTTAATATTTCAAAATTATCTCAGTATTAAAGAAACTTTTAAAAATTCTGTCATCTGAAATACATTTTTCTTTGTAATCTTCATGAATTATTACACGATTTACTTATAATTTTCATCTACATTTTCCTAAGAGGAGATGGTTGCTGAGGCGTTGAATAAACCTAATTATTACTTGCTGATTAGTGAATTCTAAATGGCGAAAGCTGTTTACCTCGACTTCACATCGTTCGTCAGTTTTTGTACGGCAGTTCGTCCAAGCGTCGAATGTTTGTGAGTTCGTCGTGTCGTGTCGCAGTTTCTTAAATTTTTAACGATCAATGGAGGACCCCTGCAGTCTCCGAGCAGGTTGCAAAGAACCCTATTAGCCGCCTTCCTCGAGCGTGGTGGGAACATCACGTTTTCGTCGGCAAAAAAATACGAAACGTTGGGGATTCCATCGGGGTAGGAAACAGGGACGTCTACGCTGGGATCTCGATTGTTACTTCGTGATTGGAGCACGTAGATCCTCGATCCTCGACACGGCAATTTGTCAGAGAAGACCAAACATTTTACGGACACGCTAACACCGATATTAATGGCGCTACGTGCGTTATTATATTTTTATTTCTACTCGATAAATTCGCGAACGCTTTTATTACATCGTCGATTTACTACCTTTTCAGGATATTACATAATTTTTTAACGAGATAAAAATTATCGTCGCACATGCTTTTGTCAACAGAAGAATATTATTTTATTCGATTGAATTTGAACCTTTTATTTAACAAAGAAAAATATAAGGTCAATTAAATTTTATTTTAAACAAGTCCTGCTGAAATATTACTTTTATCCATTACATGACGCCGCTATAAAATTTCAGAGCCTTATACAGAGCATAATGTAGTCGCAAAACACAATACATATGTCACTTTCTTTGTACGAGATAATCACGTTGATGTTTCTATTCACATTTGTCTGGCATCCATAAGATTTATTTTTATTTTCAGTCGTAATAAGAAATTTCTCTCCAAGTCATGTTAGCAAACTTGCGCAGAGAAGTACCACTTAAATAAATAGACTTAATCAAATCTCTTAAAAGAACTGAGATGAAAATTCTCAGGTTCTCGTACGACGCAGAGGTAAAAAAAAAACGGTCTACTTTTATTTCGAACAATATTATTTGAACTCGCAGAAAACATTTGAAATATGATTTCACTTTATAAGAATGGTACCTTCTGAATTGTGGAAATAAATTTAATAATGAATAATTTTAAAACAAACATTAGACTACTAATATTTCTGGAAGTTGTTTGTTGAGTGACGTGTAATTTCCCTCCAATCTTTCGCGGTATTAAAAATGGCTCTTCTTCCTTTACGCTACGAAGTACGAAAGACATCGTCGTTCAACTTTTAATGGCCTTCGCGAGCGTGGTTTATCTTTTATAATCGAATCACCGCATCAATTTTTTAAAATATCGCTCGGTGGGTACGCTCTTACATTGCATTTGGCTCGGATACACGTCACGAATTTTGCGTAGCCGCAACCTTGTTATGTTCTTCCCAGAATTTCAGCAATGTATAATATAGCAAATGCGCCTCATCGATCGACGTGCTTGCGGTACTGTTAATAGACTAACAATGAATATCTCCTAATTGGCAATCCCCGATTTTGATGAACTTGGCAGACAGATAGATCGCAGACAAGCACCAATTTTCTATGGCGTTTAAGGAAAGCAGGGTATGAGAAGACGAAGTATTTTGTAGAATCTAGGTGAAAGGATGAAGTTTAGCAAGTAAAGCTATTTTGCAACCCAATCCAAGTAATGGGCCATGAAAGATGCAAATTTCTAAAGGGACTTGAGCACAAAGCAATTTTTAATGCTTAGTAGGTAAAGAGGGAGTCTAATAATGATATCATAAAATGGAATTTTAAGTATGCTAATTGTCTTTTCCTCTGAGGTCATCGAAATTGTTTGAAAAGCAAATTAAAGTATGCTGCACTCGCTATAAATATCTAAAAATATTCGCAAGAGAAATAGAGAGTTATTAACCTTAATTAACAAACAAATCATCTGGAATATTATGTTTAATCACTACGTAAATAGCATCATGAAATTCTAGAGCATTTCTTTGCACAAATATGACTTCAAAGCATAATATTCACATTTTTTTCTTCGTATAAGAAAGTCGAGTGGATGTAAAAGTTTCTATTCACATTGTTCTGGTATATGTAAATGTTATTTTTATTTTCAGTAGTGGCACAGAATCCCAAGCCACATTAGAGAACTCACACAAAGAAGTTCCACTTTCAGAAATAGAATTAACTAAGTCTTTTCAAAAAATTGAGAGAAAAATTCTCAGGTCCTTGTACGATGCAGGGGTAAAAAGCCAGTCTACTTTTATTTCAGACAACATTTTATGAATGCAAAGGAACCATGTAAAATTTTATGGTATTTTATGGCACTTTTATTTTACTGTTTCTTTCCTCATCTTTCTTGAAATATGCACATAACTTTTATAACCAGTTTTGCAGATGGAAGTAATAAAACATAACAATTGAACAATTTAATCAATCTTAATCAATAAAAACAACTGTGGAATTAAGGAATAATATTAGATATTTTCGCACGAGCAATTCTATTTTGATGTTTCCTTTCTCCACCTCTCAAACATCTTAAGAAAATAAATAGTAATTAATTATTTTTTCGTTTTAATACTTTTGAATACTTTTAAATGAATTAAACGTAATAAACATTCTTCAGCTGTAAATCTCGTTCATATGAATTCTCTCATTTTTAGGGCCGTGGGAGGGGAAATTTGCCAAAAAAGTTTGAAACTCCTTTAACGTAACATACAGAGAAAGGGAACAGTTATTTTTCGGGCGTATTAAAATTGGACAATCGTGACCGTACTGTATCCTAATTAAGACTGGGGTAAATCCGCCTCTGTGAGTACAATTACACCGTTGTAGCTTTCGCCATGGTTCCAGAAAGCTCGCTGTCGGATGCTCTATTTCCAAGGGACTTTTCTGCAGCTGATGCACGGAAGTTGAATTATTCGTATTCACCATTTCGCCCAGCATTGCCTTAACGCACCCTTAACGAGACTTCAGTCTACAAACAAGTAGTGGAATAATTTGGTAAAGGAATCAGTTAATAGGGATGCCCGAAATAGTTTCTAACACTTTGTGAACGGCAGAGGAGATTATATTATATTAAATAAAATATAAAAATAATATTTAAAAATGACCTCGGAAGAGCTTTCGCTTTCTCTGTATTCTGGTATTAGTGTGTGACAGCAAAAAGAAAAGTACTCTTATAATTAATCATGTTTATCTACAAAGAAAGCTGAGAATATATGTTGTTCTTAGATTATTATTATAAAATCAGAATTAATTACGCAAAAAAATATTGTGAACTTAACATCATGGAGAAGGGGTGGAAGTAACATAAATGCTAGATTTCTCGTGTGTATTTCAATGACTATTGCCAACTTGCATACATATTTTTGAGGCTGTAAAATGTGTTTCCTTAACGTATTTCCAGTTTTTAATCAAGACTGTCAAATTTGTTTTCTTCGCGCAATTTTAGTTCGTATTGATAGGATCGGTGCAACTACGTAGTCAATTTGAACTTTTTGAAAAAAAAAAAAACTGACGGTGATTTGGTGCTTGTAGCGGATACACAAATATAGATCTTCTCGTTAACGTTAACTAACTGAACGTACACACTATCGATTTTGTAGTTGCTGATTGCGAACCGGCATGACTGAGCCATTATTTCAAATTCTATTGTTTACATTCAGAAACCTTTGAACTGTAGTACAGTAGTGGTGGACTGTGAGAATTTCAATTTTATATATACACGCCCCTGACCATAACTATGTGGACACTTTCTCAATTGGAATAAGTGTCTAAGAAAAAGTTACGAATCTATTAATGAATATTTCTTATGTTTTTATATTTAATTTGTGTTGCATTAGAAGGTATATTTTATCAACAGTTTGTTTAATGTTTTATCAGTGCTATTGAAAAGAACAATTTAATTTTTCCTTCATTAGTGTATTCACTAATCTGCTCTTTAAGAAAATATAAGTACATTTTTTGAAAGAGTGATTTCATAATACAAGTGTTGAACTTAATATATAAATTTGATTTCTACCTTCACTAGTCGAAGGTATGTCGTTCGGTAATAGTCAAAATAATGATGGTTGAACGAACATGCAGTGCTACACGAATTATCGGAAAGCCACCAAGGATAATGCACGAGTCTGTCGGCGGACATAATGTAGATCAGAGGGCAATTATTATATTATCGATTGCGAGTATCTACGCCATTGACCTTTCTAGTTCGACCCTGCAATCTGGCTTGATGTAACACACAATTGCTCTAATGCGGACAGACCATAGTCATGTGAAAACGCAGATGGTCGCATTAACATTAAGGGTTGTCTTGTCAATGTTTCTTTTATGTTGCCATTTTTCATTGCTATTCGAATTATTCGACCCAAGGAAAAAACAGATCGCATTTACATTCCTAAACATCACTGTTTGGATGTTGCAATTGGAACTAGAATTAATAAATGTTTGAATGCTCCGTGGAATTTTCTCACAGATGGATTTTAAATAAATGTTGAATCTTCGGTATTTATTTGGCGAAACAATGGAAACGGTTTACATACATTCGGCTATCGAGTACGTGTCCTGAATTGGGATATCTAAATTTATGTTTCACGGGGATTTGGTATCTGTATTAATATTCCTATGCAGACACGTATTCTTGGCCGTACATTAGGTAATCAAAAATGAATAACGTAATGGCTAGATTTGTATCGGTGATTTTGTATGCATAAGACGCAGCCATGGCATTCTACGTTAGAATATAGCTTAACCCAGTTATGGTTTGCGTCCTTCGAGAAGGATTTAGAATTTCTTTCCAATATATTGTTTGTTTGACTATTAGAAATAGATTAGACATATTCTAGGAGGAAGAGGACCATTTTAGATATTCTCGTTGCATCTGACATTTTTGTCATTCTTTGTGTTCATGGATTTACACCATTTTCATAATGTGCTTTTATTATTCCGTCTAACAACTGAATCTAAGTAGACGTGTTCGTGAAAAAATATTACAAAAATAAAATTGACATATATTTCCAAGTATTGCTTGTAGATACTCCATTTTTTAAAAATGAACTACATCATCCTGGACAAAAAAGAAAATTATTTTCATCAGAGAAAATAGAAATAACTAGTATAAAAGATAATAAATATGATAGACCAAGAGCAATACACAAAAGTGACATAGATAAGATGTTGTAGAAAAAGAAATTACTTTCAAGGAGGGAGATATTTCTGATTGGTTGGCAATGTGTACAGATAGAAAATGAAAATTCAAAAATACCCAGGCATCGAATTAAATTAAAACCATTGCAAAATTCAGCACTATCTATCTCCGAAAGAAACGATTCCGATAGCGAACGTCGATTCTATAATAAAAACTCGATTCTCCGCGGGTACGTACAATTCATAATAACTGTTCCACCCCCGCGTAGGGCTGTCGATATCGCATTCTTCAAATCATCGAGCGAATTGCCCCGTTCTCATAAAAATTTGGGTTACCGGACAACGTCGAGCAATAGCCAATACAAAGAGTATCGACAAAACGTGGAGAATTCTTCCACCATCTCGTCTCCTTTTTTTCTTTCTTTTCTCAGTTCCCTTCGGAACCAAGTAAATCCGTTTCGGCCGAGGCGAGAGTGCTTCTCGATGAATATCTCGGCGGCTCGCTATAGCCGCTCGAACTTCCGATTCTTCGTTCGTTAATGTCCTGGGAAATTGCATGTAATCGTTAGGATTTATCTGTAGGCTATAGAAGGAGCTGCTTTCCTCGGAGAAGAGAAGAGGAAGCTCTCGTCCGATGAGCGTGCAGATAATTCGTAGCAATTTATCGGCGTGGCGTGTACCTGGGTATCTAGCAGGCCGCGTTCATAGCTTGTTCATTTTTATTTCGAGCCGCGGTACCCATGGTCATCCACTGCGCAGCTTATCCGACAGCTGTAATGCAAATGAAGTCGATCCTCGAGTCGAATTACGCGAGCATGTTTGCACATTCGACAAGGTACAATTGTTGAGAGGGTACGCGTATTCGAGTATTTTTGTTCAAGATTTAAATACATGTTTTGATATGGAATACAGAGTAATGTTATAGTAGAAGTATCGAACTTTATATGAAAATTGATTTATTGAAATATATATTTAAGAATTACTGGGGTATAGCAAATTTTTGAGAAACGTGTTTCTTTTTTTCAATCTCCATGATATTTAAATATCTCATTTGAAATATAGCAATTAAATTATTCTGCTAGAAGACGTCGTCATCCGCTGAGTGGACGAAGGAATCATTTTCGATGGAAACTGGCTATTTTGTTAAAGAAAATAAAAATTGTAAAAGGTTTTTTAATCTTGTCTTCCTCCTATATGCAACTCCACTAACGCAACAATACTAACGGTAGATTCTACTGGAGTGTTTATATACAGATGAATCTTATATGAATTTCTTTAGTAAACAGTTGCATGAATCGTTGAAAAACGTTTCACTAGATGTCATTTGTGATTTATGCATCGATACACTATTCCATTTGTCTGTAGCTAGACAGTTCTTGAACGAACGATTTTCTAATTGATGGATAGGTCCTGCAGGACCTAACCGAACCTGCTTTCTCCGATTTGTACCCGCGGGAGTTTTGTTTGTATTTTCGTGTATTTCAACCACTAGCTTCTTAGATAAACAGGTGACTGTTAATCAGAGTGTAGATTTAATTAACTACTGTATTTCATGGATTGTACATATAAAATTAACCATTTACAAAAAATGATTCTTTACCTTTAAATTAACATACCATTCTTAACGAGGCAATAGTTCATCACTGACAGGAATCAGTTCGTTATCGGTAATGATTGTTTCCAAAAGTATCTAAAATTTAATTCATTCTGCTGTTTCACGTACTAAAATATTATTCCAATGAAATTGGAAATATTAATTTCCATTTAATTCCCGTGATTATAAATTCTGAAGTAATTGCAAACCTTTCGTTCCACATAATGAAATAATGAAAGCCAAATGAAAATGATGAAAGTTAAATGAAAATGTCGAAATCAGTATGTTTGCTTAACGAAACGAATGGAATGACAAGGTTTCCAATAACCGAGCGAATTGCTTTCCGTTAGAAGATCCTTTTCTTAAAACCATTATTGCAGAAGCGAGTCTACTTTTGAAATAGTATCCATCTACACTCTGTCATTACTTCTTTCGTGGTAACACTTTTACAATGAAACGTAGCATTATCGGAAATCCAGTTACCCGGTTCGCAGGATGTGTTTCATTCTTAATGTTGCACAAAGATAGAGTTGCCTCGGTTTAGTTACTGTGCATTTATGGTAATAACCTTTGGTCCCCGTAAAATAGATTTTCGAGGTTAACGTCAAGTACCAACGGACATGAAAGGAAGTTATAAATATAACAGCTGAGCAAAATAGTTTCCTGTAAAACAGTATGCAGCGTTAACGATACTCTGTTATTATCTAGTCCTCATGATTTATCGTAATAGGATGGTTGATGTAACGTTTCTGTTAATAGAACGAAAAAATGGCAGCAAACATTTTCTCCTTGAGTTAACTGTTTCTCTACTCTGAAAGAGAGGAGTTATTTAGGTGGCCTGCTTTTTCTTCTCACCTTGAAGAATAGTATAAAATACAATTTTCTAGTTTTTAATTAATAAAGATATACGATTAAATATGAAAACAATTTCGGTGACCTTAAGAGCAAGAAGGTTAGAATGGGATTTTGAGAAAAATAATTTTTATGCCATAAAATCTGCTGTGTGATTAGGTATATTTATTTTTAATTGGCTTGCTGTCTCTTCAGAAAGAAATCTCCTTTGCTATAACTACTACTTTAAATGTTGTAAAATCTGTTTCTACAAATTTAAGTTGAGATTACAGATTACTACTCCATTTGCAATTCTCAATTGCACTCATTAATAACACTTCACCCATCGTATCAGATTTAATAATTTGTTATTATCTATTCATTACAGATCTTTTTCAAGTCGTGCATGTTTCCTGCAAGAGAATATAACAATTAGCTTCAATGAATTATCCGTTTAATTACTCAATCGAATAAAATACATACGAAAACATAAACAACTACACTTCACGCATTGTCTAAAATTTAATATTTTATTATTATTCATTCCTGACCTTTCTCTAAATATAAATATTCCCTGCAAAACAATACAATAAGTAAGGTCAAAGTTACATTATAGAAGACGACATTATATACATAATGTTTAAAGTAAACGTCACGAATAAACTACAATACTCGACGCAACGCAACACGACGTTGTGTGTTGCTCCGTTATCAATGGAAATCCGTTCCCGCGACGCGTCGTTGATTCTGATCTCAGGAAACAGCGTGATTTAGTCCAAGAAAGGGACGCCTTGCCTTTGTCGAGAATCGTTTCACCGATTCTGGTCGACAAAGGGCCGATTACACGATTCCGGGGCGTGTACGATGATCGCAGGGTAAACACGCGTCACGTAAACCACGCGGAACAAAAGGTTCGAGGTTCGAGGTTCGAGGATCGAGGATCGAGGATCCCAGATGTGTTCCTAGGCAGTGTTCGAGACCAGCTCGCAAATCGGTGCTCATTGTTCCGTAAAACAGTCTAGCAGCTTCGAAGCCAATTGGAAGAATCGAACGGTTGTTAAACCGTGAAAACGATTTTAACCGGGAAACCTACTTGATCACGAACTTTTCGCTGAAACAAGGACACCGAAATGTGCCACGGTGAAATACTGGGGGTGATTTCAGAGGAAAGTTTCAATTCGGTAAACATAGACCGAGTGTTTGTTCTCGACGTGCCTGGAAAATTGCAATGGTTAATTAGAATCATTTTTAATTAACTTGGGTTCTGCTTTGGTTACGCAGCAGTGAAACTTTTCATGGGGTTGGTTGATACGTGGGGGGTTTATAAATTTGATTTCAATATATTTATTTGAGTTTAACATTTCATATTCTTGCCTCTGGTGATGAAATTTTACAATGTTCTATTCTAGATTCAATTTAGTGGAGTTTGTAAAATTTTATTCAAGATTCTCTTAATTAAAGATTATGATTTCATGTTCCAATATCTGCTTATTAAAATTGAAAATTTTATATTCGAGTCTGTATTAATTTTGTATTCTAGTACATGTTTATTGGCGCTTATATCGTACTCTAAGCTCTGTTTATTTAAATTTGGAATTTCATGTTTCATGGAGACATATCTCCATCTACTAAAGTTTACAATTTCATACACTAGTTTTTCGAACAAAATTGCAATGCTTTAAACACAATTCTTCCAATGCTTTTAAAGAGTATGATTTCATTTAATCGTTTTATTTCATTCTATCAAAATTAAATACTACTTCAAACTCATTCACTGACAACTACGAGATGTCTCGTAGTTCAAATTGATTCCATTTGCTCAAGGGATAAGTTTATATCCTTCCGAGTCGCGAATTATTGCAAAATCGGATCGCAAATTTTCATTTTAAAACAACAAATTTCACATCACTTTTTAATATCAAAATAACAATCTAGATTACACATCTGTGTTAAATCTTGACATCCGAGGCAAAACGCTTTAAATTTGCCTGGCAGTGAACGGGTCAAATTCAACAAAAGTAAGTTTCAATTGCATAGAACCAAAGCGTTACCCTCGTCTAATTTTTCACGAGTATCGATCTGACAGCCAATGATCGTGCGTATACCGCGAACGAGAAAGCCACGCTCGAAGAGAGGCGGCTAGTTTCGATTCCCGAAACGCAACCCTGCAATATCCTGGATAAATGTCCAGGTGAGAGTCTTCCACGAAGCAAGGACCAATGCTCTAGGCTCACGGAAAAGCGGTCGAGCGCCGCAGCCGCCTACGCTGCCCTGCGGGGCAGCGAAGACGAGCTCGTCGCCGAGCACTGCCTCGGGTCGGAGGACATGGCCCTGAAGACGCCAGGCAGCGAGACAGAGGACACGGAGGACAACGGCGCCCAAATGGACGATGAGCCGTCCCCTACGCGTCGTTTCACCTTCCTCAGGCGTTTCCGTTCGCCGCGATTCGGCGAGGCGCACCACAAGAGGGTGCCCACACCGATGAAGAGGAAGTACCGCCGCAAGAAGAGCAAGGACGACATCATCGACAGCGACATGAACGCCACCGAAGTCGAGCCGCCTAGTCTGACCCAAGCTGGCGTGGCCGATCCCTATTACCCGATCTACCTGCCCATCGACCAGGCCTTCAAGGCTAAGTACGTGTTCTGTCATAAAAAGGGGAAGACGTTCCAGGAGAGGCTGTACGTGTTCCTCGAGCACCCAGACGGTTGGATCTGCTTCGTCTATCATTTCACTGTGTGAGTATTCGACATCCAAGTTTTTCTCTAGACGCGAAACCCTGCGCTACGTCCAGGGTGAAATATCGTCGGACGGTTAGAGACGTTTTTGCGCTCGTAGATCATTCGGCCGCGGGAAGACGTGTTACGGGGTACTAAACAGAATCGAAATGTCTGAACGAATGCCGCGATTCATCGCGAAAACATCTTGATCCTTTTCTTGCCGAGGGGAAACCGCGGCATCGACGATTGATTTTTCGATGACACTCCACTTATCGAAAACCATGACTCTCGTCTTCGGGGCGGAGCGTGGTTTTGCAGAGATGCGTGTCCAAGTGGGGATGCTTGCTCTCTGACAGGAATTTGCATTATACTTGGGTATTTTTGCTCATTCTTACTCTTGCTTCAAGCGAGAGGATAACACAATTAATTTAAAAATATTGACCTTCCAACGAAAATGTGATATTGGAAATTCGCTACGTACAATCTACAAATTTCAACATTATAGGCATAAAGTCATATTTTCTATTAAACAAAGCAGCACACCAAAAAAAAAAGAAATCAACGAAACTTCAGGAATCGAACGTTCGAATCCACCTGAATGCTTCCCGATTTGTTTGAACATATCGACTATTTAAATCCGGTTTATCCAAAAAGCACTCGTCGAAACACTATGCTCTTCCTCGTCAAAGAGGTATTCAGAGCAGATTATTTCGCGCGAAAGAGGATATGTAACGTGCATAATGTCGAATAACGTTTAATGGAGCAATATGATCCATTATCTGTTGATTCGCCGTGGTGATTATATTACGGTATCGAGTGGCATTCAAAATCGACGTTTCGTATGATGCATAGTTTGTGAAATTGATTCGTTTCGTACCAACGCGAGGACTCTCTGTGGAAGAGGAGCGCCAAAAGGTTTCTCTTCCTGGACGCTCTCCAACGTTCAAGCGATTGGTGACGTATCGACAGGTTCGTTACTTTGACGGTCACTGATGTTCGACACTAAGCTTTCCATGTTGAGCTCTGACCGGCACAAACGAACAACGTTATTTCTTTAATCATACACATCGCTTCTTGACATTGACGACGATGTAATTGACAAAATTCAGCTCTACGGTATAAGTACTGCAAAATGGTGCGAACAAAGGGGTTCGCAGCTCAAATTATATTATTAAATACGTAGACAACGTTTAGCCATATAATAGTCATTAAAAAATATGATGCTGCTTCCAATCACTCAGAAAATCGAGGAAAATGGAGACACTGTTTTAAGATTATCTTATATAAATAATTAAGCTTTATTGTAAGACTAGAAATATTTTGTTTTATGCTGAGAGTGAACATTAACAAATCTTTACCAAATGGTAATAATATATATAAAGTCGGTTCCATAAGTATTCGTTTCTTCTACGTTTGTTGAAGACATTTGTCTAAATTAAACGATGGATTTGATGTTTCCAAAACTTCGTTTATTCATGTACATATTTATACAAAAATATTTATGTGGAAACATCAAACCTATCATTTAATTTAGACAAATTTCTTTAAAAGATATAGAGGGTACGAATACTTACAGAGCTGACTGTATAATATAATAAGTAATTTTATAATCGTAAATAACAGAAACTATATAGGAAAACATAAGTTGTCCAAAGTACACGAATAAAATTAACCCGTTTTGTGATTCTACCGTAATTGGAAACTAGAAGGAGACAGCGAGAAACCATATGAAGAGCTTTCGAAACATCAACGCGCCCAGTTCGACGATTCGCACGGTGGCGGGCATACATTGACGGCATTAGCATACCGTAGCGGCTGCTTTCAGCACAAGCAATAAAGTATTCAGCTGCGAGAGACGCGCGTTCGCGACAAAAGCTGTGCACGACTCGTAGCGCTAAACGCGATAGAGTGAAAATCCAAGTACAAAACGGGCTGAAGGAAATAGAGGGAACAGTGGTCGGTTGTCGCGAGTCTTTTCTATCGAGATTCCCAGAGGTATCCGAGTAACACCTTTCCGGCACGCTTTGTCGCGCACGCGAAACGGCAGAATCGACGGACAATGAGACACGCGAGATATTTGCTTCCCGCGCGGAAAGATTGCCGTCAAAAGAAAACCGAGCCGACGCGCATTCACACGATACAGAGTGGTTCGATTCACCTGTCGTCATGGGGAAATGTTATTGTTCTATTCTCGGCGGGGGTCGTTTGTGTCTTGTCGCCGAAACATTTGTTTTCGTGGACCGCGTCAACCGTATCGTGGGTGGTGAGTATCTAGAGCGTTGGGGATGATTTGGCAATACTTAGAAAAGAAATCTGATGGTAGTGAGGTTTGGAAGTATGAAACAAATGAGATGGGACTGGATGATGAAACAGTAGAAAAGTCTGGTATCAAAAGTAACAAAATACCTATTTTTTTTTGCCTTGAATGTACATTGCAAAATTTTGACAGAAATGTTTTTAGCGCGTTTGGACATTGTAGTTGCCACCTACATTTTTGTTTTACGAATATAAAATAAATGAGATTGGACAGGTTGAAGAAACGGTGGAGAAGTCTGGTATCAAAAGTAACAAAATACCTATCTTCTTTTTGCCTTGAATGTACATTGCAAAATTTTGACAGAAATGTTTTTAGCGCGTTTGGATATTATAGTTGCTACTTACATTTTTGTTTCACTAATATAACAACGATCTGGTGAGATATTCAAATTAATTCCTCTCTTTACAATATCTTACAATTGACACCCTATTTGTTATATTTGTGAAACTAAAATGTAAAACTTTTCTGAGAGGCTCTTCCTAAATAAACCGTTAGATAAAATATTAAGCGAAATTGACAAAAAGAAGAGACGACACATCGAGGGTTCTTCGTTTGTATCTTCCACGCGGAAATTCTATTATTCGTCAATTCATATCTTGAAGAACTATCTTTGATCCGCATGCGATTACCACCTGTATAAGTATGAAAATACTCTCGCGTCGCTGCATTATTCAACGCGGCTGTTTTTCATTTTCCCGAAGTCACCATGAAGTACCGCAACCCTTTGAATAATTCATTATGAAAACAAAGTGCCAGTCCAACGGCTCCGAAGTCGATCGATCGAACAAACGTGGGTGCATTTTTTTTTTCTTTAAAAACGCTGCTCGTCCTATCGTTTCTTGCATGATTTACTGGTAGCATCAGAATTTTTGACGTAGTTTGATAAGCTAGCACCGTTACATCCAAGATTACCTTTAACCCCTAAAACAACATTCACTTCATCAGGTGACACTTGTGGTACGAAATTGGGGTTGAATATGAAAAACACGAGTCACACACGTCGTGTGCAAGTACTGAAATTTAACTTTAGATCCTTTCACTTTCAAAATATGCTGATTAGAATATAATAGATAGAATTGGGGACTTGGCATGATGCACACATTTGATTTGGTTCCCTATTTAGCAGATAAATTGTAAACAAATTAGATAACCCTTTTACAGTTGACTATTTTACTTAAATAAGTCTTAAGCCCTTGTCATACTTTGACCAGTCTCACTCGTCAAAATTGTATACCAAATTTTGTAGGTAGACTAGAGCAGTTTCGACTCATCTAGCTGAACAGTACTGATTACATGGTACGTCTGATTAATTCGCGCGTATTCTCCTCGTCTCTGACTTATACGTTTCAAATATTTACAGCGGTGTCTAAGGCTGTATGCATTCATCTTGCAGAGTTGTATAAGCTAAAAACCTAATGAAATGTCGACGATCATGTCTGTTAATCTCGTCGGGCTAAGTGGTATAGCAGGAAGTTAAGTTGGAGCTTTCGAAATACCTCGCTCGTCGCTAGTGTGATAACAGCGATAATCTTAGGAACGAAACAGAGAAGATCTAACGATCGCCACGCCTTTGATAAGTTCGAAGTTGCCACTTTTCTCCTGTTATTACGTGTAATCCTCCCGACTAGCCAGCATCGACCAGCCTTTCTAATAATAAACTACGCTATCGAAGTTTTGGTGACGCGGAACGTCACGATCGGAAATTGCCACGGAAATGTCTTTCATTCTCCGCTGGATGCTACCGTCGCTGTGTCGAACGCGCCATTCATTTCCGGATACGTGTATCTATTTTTCACTCGCGGCGAATGTAACCCAGACCGCATAATTTATCTGACTTTCTTCGTCTGTCGGCGCCTGTACCATTTTCTGAGTTCGCGTTAAACATTTTCTTGAAGGTCGTTTCCTCTCAAACATTCCAACTTCTACAGTAAGAAGCAATCAGTATTTAGAATTTAAAGTGGCGTGAATTCGCGTCAGCGGTCGCGAATGCGTTAATACAATTGTATGATTCGTGTTTGGTGAATCGTGAAATTCTATGCTTATTTCTTTCAAGTATCGTGACTACGTACCTTCCGACGTTTCGTGTTATTCCAGACCAGTGTCTTTCAAACTATCGCGATATTCTTCACAGTATGAATTTCTTTTTTACGTTCACTTTACCGTTGCCTTATTGGCAAGTTCCCCTGTGGTAGACCTGTCCGTGAATGATTGGTAGCCGTGTTTCTTTTTGCGGATATCTCGATTTATGTCCCGATGAATCAGAAGGGGAAACATTCCTGCTCCTCCTCTATCTATTGTCACGAGATTTCAGGTCATCCAACTAACTATAAAAATCCTTCGTTGGTCGGATCGAGCAACCATGTCATCTTCGACTATCCAAGAATCTCGGGGTATACTTGTTCCTCAGTCGTAAACATGATGTTTTACAGATCCTAGGGTTTGCCTGGCTTTCTCGTAACTGGGATGTAATAAAATGTAGAACTGTCTAGTTCTTGCACTATAACTTATACTGTCGCATTTATTTGGTTATTAATATCTTCATTGTATCCGAAGCAATCGTATCTCACTTATTTTCTAATTCCTCAAGATAAATGTTCTACAGACGTTGAACATTTTCTCCAAAATTTTCTGACGAAATGATATTATAATTTCTCTGTGAAATTCTATATGCCACTCAATATTTTAAGGACATGTGTACGTGGAACGTTTCTCTAATAGAAGTTTGGCAAATAGGAAAACATTGAAAAGAATGCAACGCTTGCGGGAGTCTGGTTCATTTCGAAAAAGTGGTAGACCTAGAACTGCTAGGAGTGTAGATTTGAGGTGATATGGATTGCAGACGAAAGATTGCAAGAATGAACAACGTGGTACACGAGATTGTTTGGCGAATACTGTATGATGAACAGCTGTGTCCGTATCGCATGCAAACGGAGTTCCTACTTTTACGAGAGACCTTCTGCGTATGGTTATTGCAATTTCATATTGGTCGTAACAATTTTTTACGTTCGATAGCGTTTACACAGGATGTTGAATTTTTATATTGTATAATTAAGTATATATGGTGAAATAAGACGTATTCTATAATCATTTATTTTCATGGTTTCACGAGACAATTTGTGAATGAACGTTTTAGTAAAAATAATACTTTGGTACTATTTGGGATGAAGTAAATTCTTAGGTTGAGAATTCTATTCCTTTCTCTTACAAACATATATATTTAGTCTATAATTTAAGTAAATTTGATTAAGACATTCCAGTAACATCTACTTCAAAGAAAATTGTCAGGATGATGGCATATTCCCTTGGCCTATAAATGTTACAAATCGTCTTAGACGTAAATAGTGAAGTAAGTAGCTTGAGTTCTGATTGAACTGCATCAGTCAGTATAATTTGGTCCGTGCTTTCCAACTTTCAAGAGCAAGAGGTCGCCTTAAAAATTAAAGGTAGACTAGAGCAGTTTCGACTCATGTAGCTGAACAGTACTGATCACATGGTACGTCTGATTAATTCGCGCGTATTCTCCTCGTCTCTAATTTATACGTTTCAAATATTTACAGCGGTGTCTAAGGCTGTATGCATTCATCTTGCAGAGTTGTACAGCTGGAGGTAGAATACAGAACAGACAGAAGACAAAAAGTGTTTACAACGAGGAGTTAAAATTATCTTTCTTGACATATTTCTTGACCTTTGACTTCATTCAAGTTTTATAGTTTCTAATTCAAGTCTTTACCTTTTGTGCATTTTGTTCTTGTTATTATTTCATAACTTTTGAACGTGTCAAACTTGACGTAACTTCTTTCGGTTTATTTTTAAAATTTCTATTTGAGCGTCTATAATCTTCTTGTCTTCCATAAACCAGTTACTGTTATACTTTGTCTATAGATGAACTTAGCGAAGAATGTTTGAAGAGAAGGTCAACTGAAAAATAAAAATGAAGCATACAGATGATGTACGTGTATATGTTCGATTATGGAATAAACTGTTGTCAATTCAATTTGATTCTAACAAGATGTCATTCTAATTTAGCTAATTTTAAAGACTCTTCGAAATTTCGAACACAAAGGAGTACACGCTTTTTTAACCGACGTTTCATCATTTTTAATGAACCGTAAAGGGTTAAGTGATAATACGGATCACTGAACCAAAAATAGCCCTCTAAAGTAAAAAGCTTAGAACACCTATAATTAGACAATTTAATGTTGTGTATAGATAGTGCTGAAAGTAATGGTGCTGACCAATGAACAACACTTGGGCGACAATATAATTATTAAACTGTGGATGTTTATTCAAATCAATATTTTCATAGATACAGAAAAAAAATGAAACTTAATAGAGAGTGCGATTTATAAAGTATAAAAATTGAGTTTGAAATTATCATTGATATTTTATATATTTTTACATTTATGCACATTGCCATTTTACCATATTTCCATTATGCCATAAATGCAGTCTAATAATTATTAATATTAACGTACGTTACGTCTTCGTCTGCTCCAAATTGACTCATCTACCTTCCCGAATTCCGCGTGCTTCTTAGAGCATGAACTCTACCGGATTAATTGTATCCGGATTAGCGCAGGTTTACCTTGCGCTCATGGTTTGACGTGAGTAATTACTCGCTGCTACTATTGTCAACATCATCATTGAAAATCTTCCAGGAATGTAGAATGTAAGCTTGCTTCTGATGTATTAAATGAATTTTAGTTGCAAAAAGTGATGGCCTGGTTTGAATCCTTCGCTATAGAGGATTCTTAACAATTTATTTAACAATACACAAATACAAAAATTTATGGGTTTTTTAATTCGTATATTTACCTATTGACATGTATTAACTTTGTTTCTGGTTATCTACTTACTAATTTTAATAGTATGCATAAGTTAATTTTAGCCCACATTATTATACATTAATTCTACGTTAACTCTACGTTAATTGCATTAATATACATTAATATAGAAGGGCCTCTTCAAAGTTGTAAACTCTTTCTAAACAGAGCGGTAGTTAAATTGTTAATTCAACATTTTGAACGTCAAGTAGCGTAAACATTTTCAAGGAACAATAAATAAATTTTAATTACGAACAAAATTCCTTTTAATACCCTTGAAACGAAGCACGCAGAAAATGAATACAAAATAAACCGGTGATCGCGTAAATAACAGAGAATTCTTCTAAAAGGATATCAACAGGCTAGATGTAGGTAAATCATTTTCCGAATGACACAGTAGACGGCTCGTTTCAGTGAATCGAGCTTCATTCGACCGGAATTTGCAGCCAATTGAATGTTTCGAGTGATCCGGCCGTTTTAATGTGTATTTGTAATTCTGTCACACGTACCGTACATACGTTTGTTTTATCACGAGTGGGACTGTTTGTTGGACGTTCACGCGGAGTCCTAAAGCGCTTCACATTTGGCAATGATTGCCAATCGAGCTCAAGTGCTTTCTCCTCCTATTACAACCATGAATTAATCAAGCTAATGGCGGCGATCGGTCGGGGGCTGTTGCTTTCAAGTATTCAGTCCATTGTCGAGGAACGTCTGATTTTCATTCAAATTCATATTTTCATAGACAGACGAAAATTGAAATTTCAATAAAATATAATTTATGAAGTATGAAAGTTAACCTTTGGAAATTAACCTGGCGTCCACAGTTGAGGACACAACATTTAAAAGTGTCCTTATGTGTGCACTCGAAGAAAGACCAGTTTTTCTAGAAAACTACGCTATTGGGTTTTTCTTAAATTTTGTCCATACTAATTTTAGTCTCAGTTAACCCTAAATATTAAAAAAAAAAATAGGACAAAAATAATTCAGGTCTGAAAGGATTACGTGTAAATAATTTTTAAGTAAGAGTATTCCATTCTCTCGCTCAACACAATAGAATAAACTTTTCATAATTCTTCGCTAATGTGAAAGAAATTACTCCGATTTGTTTGAACCCTCCTAGGTGTACACAATCTCATCAGAAATCAACTAGTGCCTAAAAAGTGAATTGTGCAAGCTTAATACACGGATATTAGCATAATCGGACTGATCCTACCTACTCACCCTGTTAAAGGGGTGAATCACGTGCTGGATGCACGAAGGTTCGGCACTAAAGCACACCAATTATCGCAGCACTGTTACATCCAGGTTTCGCGCTCGGTTAGTACATTTTGTTACTATTATAACGAAATCAAAGACGAATATGCATTGTTTGTTGCGGGAACAAAGAGGGACTGATTGGCATTGTTCTCCCAACAGTAATCGACTGCATTTCGGTTGAAATGCAACGACGACGTCACCAAAGCTTCCGTTTCGACGTCATTTTGGGAGCCTTTTTTTTTTTAACGAATCACGGTGACACGAGACCACGCAATTTCTCGCAAATAAAAGAAAGCCAAGTTAATAGGAATAATTCCTAATGCAACGGCCTACTTCTGCGCGCATAAATAGCGGCGCGTTATTAGGCGTAATTCGTGTGCAGGCTATTTGCGTGTCGGTCGTTATTTTTAGATGAAAAATCGTGCCCGCTGATACGCGTGCAATTTGCGTGCTGCCTTGTATGCGTGACGTACGAGGAATCTTTTTGTGTTGAGATACTACGGACGGGACCGTCGTTAAATTTTTTAACGGACGATCGTATTGCCATAAGCCGGAACAATTTTGCTATGCGAATATCGATTCTACCTGCAACGTTTGAATCACTTCCTGGTGCTTCGAAGGTTTGCTGATTGACTTCACAGGACTACGTGGATTTTAAAGCGTACAACTATCCTGACTATTACGCTTTTTTACTAGTATGAAGAAATGTTTATGCCTTCAAATGCTTGTTTGAACCTTGCATGTTTGGTTATCTTTTCACTGAATGAATTTATTTTTGTAACAAGCGCTATTTAGCTTCGATAAATATTAAATGGCATTGGTAAAATATAGTTTATATCAACAACAATCATATACAATAATATTTTTAATGAAAATAAAGAACAGATTCTAAGCTCCAAAACAATATATACGATGCTAATATTTATTCGAAAATTTATTAAAACTTTAAACGGTACAATTTGACAATGTGAAAACCGCAATTCCTTTTGCACCAACCTAATACACTCAGAAAAAGAATCTTTAAAAACTAACTTAAATTTGTCTTGATAATCAAAATAAGGAAAACTAAACGCAAACTTACTCTATGCTTGTACAAATCAGCCACCAGTTGATGAAAAGCAATATCACAAAAGTTATTACAAGAAACACCATTAATCTCACGGAGACATGTGTACGTACCTTCATCTTCCAAGTGTGCTTCAACTCCAATGATTAAAACTGAATTTCCTCCGTCCAGTGGTTTTTCTTCCAAACAAGTGAACCTTATTCGAGCAAACAAAAATGACGTTTCATTCTAGATCCGCTAAAGAACTCGCCGGTAAGGCTTTTCAGTGGATTCTGGCTTAGATGCGCTTTCCAGTGGGAAACCCTCCTGTAAGAGAAGCTTTCATGCCAAAGTCCACAGTAAGATAGATCCATCATCATCGTATCACTGAATTCTTGTCGAAGGTTTGAACAGTGTCTAGTCTGACAGCGTTACTGTAATTGCTGTAACGGAGAAATATTACGTCATATTCGAGGGTGGACGACTCGTGTAAAGAATTCGCTCGCATAAAGAATTCCGAAATAATTCGGCTGGTGACGGTAGGTAAGAATGGGAAAAAGTACACCAAGGCTGTTTGATATCCTACCATTTGGTAATCCATCTTCCACGCTGGCGAAGTCGAGGAACAGTGTAATGGTATAAATCTCGACTGTTACTGAACGTGGTAGAGAGATGAATTGCTGGGTATAAATTTTGATGGAACAGTAAAATATCGCTGGTCGTTGATTTTACTTCCACGGTGCTTTGTGTATCGATGGGGACGCTCGGTATAATTTAACATTTTTTACGTGTGCGAATAGACTCTACACCGACGTTAAAAAAATACTCAAGGGCAGCATGTGATCACAGGACAAAGATTAATGTTAGCTAAGTGAAAAATGCTGTATTAAAATGGTTTTATTTTTCGTCGCATCTACGGATTTCATTGAGTTTCTATTTATTATAGTTAGAACTATGCACTATTCTTTAAAATTACTGAGGAGGATCAAAGTTCTTAAGGTTGGAAATCTTATACTAAAAACTCTTGGATGGTCCATGGTTGATGCTTTTATTTTTCACTCCCATCCAAGGATTGCAGTCCAACGATATTATCATCAAAACCCTTTCATTTCTAATTTTTGTCTAATCCTCTCTCTTTATTATATGAAATCATATACTAGAAATATTTGGGAGTTCTATGAATGATATTGAAACTTATTTGTGTCATTTTGAAATAAAAGTAACCCTCTTTTTTTAATGAAAGTATTATCTCTAGTAATATACTAACTCTAGTATATTATATAACTCCATTTTTGTTTAAGTCTTCCAATTAATTCCAGTAAAAGTAGTTCAGTGATGAAAGCGTTACTTAAATAATTGAAATTTTCGTAAACCTACTGTTAAATCCACCGAGTCATATTATTCGCGAACTCCTCTCCTTGCATCGCGAAATGATACTAATCACACGAAAATCGCGTTGAAAGAGAGACAATCGATCACCGGGAAGCGATTAATATTCGAAGACGCGTCGTGCAAGGATGTAAAAAGGAGAAAGGAGGGACGAATGTGGACAATTATCATAGTAGGTCGACGAAGGTGACCCGCAAATCCAGGGTATCCAGGGGTGGGGTTGGGACGAGGGGGTTGCACGTCGGAATTATAGTCCCCCGACACGCCATCTTAAAGCGTATTCCACGGTGAACCGACTTCGTTAACGCCGCGCTCGTCGTTACTTAACGAGGTATCGCTCGCTAATAAATTACTTATACAAGCGGACGAATCCGCCGCGGCAATTACCGGCCCTTTGGATTTCCTCCAGTGGTTCCCCTGCTTTCGCTGGGAAATCAACCCCCGCCCCTTCGAATGTTAACACCGCGTCAACGTTATCCGAACTATATGGAAATGCAGACTGCATTTTAACTCGCGTTTCTGCCTATCGGTTCCCATCGTTATCGCTCTTTCCGTGTCTATTAGCTCCTAACGATTGGTAATCTTTGTGATTCGAACTAGACTGGCTACAGTTGAATCATTGGTAGAGATTAATGTAAAGTAGAGGTTGAACATAAATTTCCTGAAAGACATCCGACTGATTAAAAATTAGTTGGAATGTCTTCTAGTTGGTTTATGTATGTTTGTGTACCCTATGTAAATGCATTTGTATTCATATGCATATGACTAATAAAAAATCGGATGGGTTAAAGAATTTCTAGGATGGTTTTTATTGGTGTATCATTTCAGATATTGGAAAGGTGGGAGTCCTTTTTATGGAATCATGTTTTATTTTAGTAGTGTCGTAAGTTTCGAGAAGGCAGAAACGGCAAGGTGTATCCAGGTTATGATTTCACCTGTCAGTTCTGATATTTTCTTTTTAGTGGACTCGATAGTTCTTGATTGGTCTGGGAAACGAGATTGGTGATATTAAGCTTATTGTTGTACGCCATTCATTCGAGAGCAGGGTAGAGTAGGGCCTCTGATGAACTATAACAAAGTTGAGGAGTGACTTTTTGAAAGGAAAAAAAATAAGGATACTTCCTATATAAAAAATAATTTGAAGCATCTCAAAGTATTACAATATGACTCGCGGTTTACTTGGATCGAGTCCAAAGCTAATGAATTGTCCCTATCATAGTTCCACGTTGTATAGATTATCTCACTTGATTTCTGAGTCCATCATCAACAACTCTGGACCTCTGGATAATATTTCTTATCTACAAGTTCATGCCTATGAATGTCAGTGTTCTACGACTCGTAGTTTATTTGGATCGTGGCCAAACCAAATGGGTCGTCCTTACCATTGTTCCTTGGCCTGTGTTACGTTGTAGTATGCTGTGTTGTAGTGTCTTATATTGTCTAATGCCATTTTTATATTATGTTCTAATACGTCATGCTTTGTTGTGTTGCGTTTAAACGTATCACGTCGTTTTATATCGCGATTCGAGGTTTTATGTTGTGTTATGCTTTATTATGGTGTGTTATGTCGTGTTATGTTGTGTTATGTTACAGTAAACTTTCCAAAGCTGTATTTATACTTTTCATAGCAACGTATCCAGACACGCATCAACCCCTACTATAAAGATGCAGTTTCCATGGCCATCGCCGACCCGTAACAGCAAGACTCTTACGTTTGCACGTCTCACGCGACATTATTCATCATTCCACTCGAACGAGTGCTCAATGGCAACGCGATATGTACGCGTAACCTTCGCGTCGAGCAGTAGATATTGCTATATTTATCTGACAACCAGTGTTACAAGCTGCAGCGCATAACTTTTACTTCAACTCGGTAGGTCGGTCGATAACATAAGCAGCCACATGTCACGTCTCTTCGTTCTTGAATAACTTTCGAGATCAATGAGTCCAGAACTGGCCGAAGTCTCGCCACACGGGTCAAACTAGCTCGAAGCAGTTTTCCGATGGAGAATATCTCGCCGGGGCGATAGAAACTTTTCTGAACAATGTATTATATCTCCCGTCATCGCTTCAGTGATTGGGGTTCGCGTCAAACTTCCCTGACGCGATATATTAGGGGCTACGATTGCTGCGGGAATACCGTTTTATGGATAACTCGCGAGGATCGACAGATTGAGATATTCGCTTCTTCACGGTACAATGTCGAGGCC
The DNA here is from genome assembly GCF_026283585.1 of Hylaeus volcanicus. NCBI lineage: Eukaryota > Metazoa > Arthropoda > Insecta > Hymenoptera > Colletidae > Hylaeus > Hylaeus volcanicus. Next base: position 8,788,940 of record NC_071976.1, on the reverse strand, counting down.
GCGTCTATGCTATGCTTTGTTGAAATCATTCTTATTTTGAATTTCCAGAGAGTTTCGCGGAACTGTGACGAACGTGTTACGATGGTACAAGTTTATTTTGTTTAACAGGCGATTAAGGCAGGTGCTCGTGATTATTAATCTGGTTGCGTAAATGTTTTTAAATATCTTCTTCTTTATTATTAAGAGCAATGTGTCATAAATTAGACTTTTTGCAAATTTTTTACTTCTACTGTTTTTCATTATCGAAAAAGAGAATTCACTGGATTAATTTTATTTTACTGGTAGATAATATTAAACATCATCACGAAACTTCAGATATTTTGTTGTATATTATCACACTTCGCTAATAATTAAAAATGTGATTGTTAACATTCAGAATACTTCTGTATTTATGCCTTTAAATAAATTTCAGTAGATAACGAATTATTCGTTTATTCAGCTCGACTGCAATGCAACATTCGCAGCGAAAATCTCGAGACACGCGAAACAACAGTTTCAGTTGCACCGATCGATTTATTAATGTGTGCACTCGTGACCCAAACGCAGCGTAATTTAGCAAATAATTGATCAACACGCCGTAATTACGGTCTTCGTTGTTCACTTGAAATCAGTGTAGATTCGATTATTCATGCACCGTCAGTATTACAACAATACTTATGCGGGTATAGGTGCTGTACATGATCAGATTACGCTTTCACGAGATTTTAACGCGTCACGAGTAAAATCTAAATGCGAAGGTAATTTCGTCAAAGCTCATTAACTTAGCGATTAGATTAATTGTTGTCTAAAACCATACATTAGAGTTCAGCTGGAAGATATTAGCGACATGAAAATTATGAGGATGAAGAAGAAAATATACTTAATATAACTATTTAAAATAATATTAAGGTTAAGATAGTATCTAGAAAGATGAATAGACATATATTTTTTTAAGCAAAATGTATATGTATATTTTATATATATATTTTATATATTTATTTTATATATTATATATTATATTATATTATATATTATATATTATATTATATTATATTATATTATATTATAT
>NC_071976.1:8742741-8787792 GCF_026283585.1 Hylaeus volcanicus | reverse complement strand
ATTATATTATATTATATTATATTATATTATATTATATTATATTATATTATATATTAATTTATATTATATATATATATTTTATATATTTATTACATTTCCTATGTATATTTTATACATACACGTGTAATAATCCTCCCCAAACATGATCTCATGATTAAAAAAAATTGAACGATAACACGAAATTATATTCATAGAAATGATAGAGTTAATAGAGATGAAGAATTTGTAAAAATAATTCTTTCACGCGATGCTTTTTATGGTAAAACATATTCTAAGATAACAAAGCAAATATGAATGAAGTCCTCATTCACAGTATAAATTATTTGAAAGCAACAGCTTCCCCGATGAAGCTTCCTTATTGTAATAATACCTTTAACGTTGCTGATTATTAAGACCGATTTCACCGCAAAAATCAAAAGCATCTCGTCTCATTCACTTGAGAGCTTTCTGTTTGGATGAATAACGACGGTGTCGTGTCACTGAACGTCTTTAGAATCCGAGCGAATTGTATGCTCGCCAAATAGGTATGCGCATAGCAAACCGAAAGGTTAAACGTCATGTTAATTACTGTAATTTAGAGGGAGACTCGTATCCTGCGGAGTAGAGTTATCTCAATGTACACAACGGACTGTATATGTTTGCCCAACTTTGGGACACGATTAATTACGCGATTGCGAAGTTAATCCATCCTGGAAAGTTCTGTTCCGTGGTTTAACGCACTGGGATAATAAAAATAGTCGTTGGTGGTTAATTCTGCGGTTATTGGAAGCTAGATTTATAAGGAAGTTTAGAATTATGAAATGGGTTGTTATATTGGGATCAGATCGATTCGTTTAGAGTAAAGATGTACATTATTTGGTGTTATGATTAATCTTACTCGACTGAGACATTTAAAGAGATTCAAGGGTGAATTAAGCGACTGAAAGTAGATTGGATTAGTCTACAAATCTTGCACAAATATGATCCAATACAAAATTTCTTGGAAGGTACATTACTCCACTAAAATAACCTCAGACAGTGCGTTATGAATTATCAGAAGGTTGAGGAGTTAACCAGAACAGTCTCAAAAATATTAATGAATCTGTTGAATCCATTATGACTCCTAAAGAACCGTTTTAAATTTATAAATGTATGAAAAGTGGAAATGTAGGAAAATGTATGAAGACACCGTAAATTTTAATTTTTTATCTGTACATGTGAAACATCCACAGTCCAAGCATTTATACAACCAAAAGAAACCAAAAGCTTTCATTAGTACTCATCAAATAAATAAATGTTAAAAATTGTCTAAGTTCAGTATATGCATTTTCAATTAATTATTCACTTAATCGTATTAATGAAATAAATGTATCAATGAATGTTCAGCATTGATTTATTGGTACTGATAAAAGCTTTTAACTTGTACCTTGTTACGATGTTTTTTTTTTTTATTTTGACTCTCAACTGCATAATGTAACTCGTGGATTATATTAACGGTGCTCGCTAATTGCAATCGAACGCGTTTACAATCCACTTCAGGTCTCATTACGAACAGAATCCACCTGTCGCGGACAATTGAACCTGGTTTTATATTATTCCGTGCTCCGAGAGCCGGCTTCGCGCTATTGTGCGAAAGCTTGCACACGCGAGTCGGCTGGAGGCAAGCGGCGGTCGCGACAAAACAGCGTATCGCGGCTCGCGACGGGGAAAAGCTTTTTCTCTAAAAATAAACGCGTTGTCGGCCGTGTCTTTTCGCCAGGGGACCGCGTGAATTGCAAGACTCGGAAGCACGTGTCGCTGACGCCCTAGTTAGGAGCGCCGGCGTCGCCTCTAAATGTCCCGATGATAAAACGGTTGAAAATCTATACGTAATGCATGCGTACTCCCTGTGTTTATAAATAAGTATCTCTCCCCGTGACCCGATCGCCAGTCGCCCGATAACGAGCACCGCGACGAAAGTAACGCGTTCGAGCGTTTCATGAATATCCAACGACGATGATTCGCCAGAAAACGGGGGTGGCGATCAAATTCTGTGGCCTCGAACGTTTCAGACCCTTTCCGTAGGTTGCTTGAATGTCGCCAAATGACTCCTATCGAATAAGAAACGTTACAAACACTGTGCTCGGGTAAAATTGCTTAAATTATTCGATACGTTCTGTTTCTTCGATGGCGGATACCTGAGCTTAGGGGGCGAAAATATTTTTCTTTTGTTGAGGACTGGAGAACTGTTAAAACGATAAATATATTATGCAAATAAAAATAGAAGGACATGTTAAACGAGAAACCTTAAATTCTGAATGTATCTGGTACTACGATGACAACAGAAACAGTGACAACGCGTGTAATGCCCATTTGCTTCGGTTGAAATAGAGACGAACAGTCTTCTTAAGAAAACAGCTTCATTAATTGAAATGTTTACCTTTTCAGTCAAGACTTTACCATCGCCCTGTTATCAGGCCTTCAATTCGATTTGTATAGTCTTCCTAGTGACCTGGATTCTATACTATGTACTCCATACCTTAATTGTTAATATCAGTATAATAATGCGACATATACCTTGAGATAATTATAGAAATACATTTTTCTTAAATTTTTCTTCAACATATATTTAGCACGCACAGATCAAAATGTACATTGAAATTTGTATGTGTTTACAGAAATGTACAAAGAATATCATTTAACGAATTGAATTCAACAAAGGACGATTCCTTGTGTGAAATTAAGGGATGACTAACCAATTCAGTCCTTGTTGAGAGCAGTTTATGAACGACGTTTCCACTTGTTGCATTAAATCGTCTTAGAAGTTCATAAAATAAAATTGTATTAATTGTCTGGCGAAAATGAGATACTTGGTATTTAGACGAAGCCTGAATATTACGCATCGCGTTTTTAACGGATACTGCATTAACAACTTAATTATGTTTATTAAAAATATATGCTGACACAGACCTCTTGTTTTTCAGGTTCATGGTGGTATTGGTGTGCCTCATATTTAGTGTTCTGTCAACCATAGACCAGTACAGTAACTTCGCGAACGAAACCCTGTTCTGGATGGTAAGTTCTACCTAGGTATTTAATTATCTAACCTAGGTATTTAATTATCTAACTTAGGTATTTAATTATTTATCTCTGTAATTTTGATCAAAAGCTTTGATCAAAAGCGGTTTCCCGAAGAGGACCTCAATGGAAGAATTAACACGTCTATGAATTTGTTTAAAAACAAATCATTTTCCTGACATTTGATCAACTGATTATACAGACAAAATTTTATTATCCAAATTGGTAAATTATTGCTCCCCCTTTTTGTAACCTTGCCAAGAAAACAGTTACTCGAACGAGTTCAGATACTTAGGAAATTCTGTTCCTTCGCGCGTTTTCTCGAATCGAATTACCAAACGAGCGTAATAATCGTGCAAACGGAAAGCTTTCGTTTGCGTAATTTTTAAAGGAATACCTGATCGAATCAAGCGTTTGAGAACGTTCAAGGAAATTCGACGAGAACGGAATTTAACGAAATCGGAGATGAAAAGTTGTTTGTACATTCCCGAAGCGGAATGAGAAATTTTACGTAAAGAACAGCGATGGAAACTTTTATGCGAACGGACCGACTGCAGTTATTAAATTCTTCGAATACTGGAATGACCAAATGTAACGATTTTTTCCCCGAAAATGTGTTTTCCATCGTCGGCAGTCGAATGTAATCAAATAACGCGGACAATGGGAGTTTTATGTACCACGGCTCGATGTTTAATTTTTGATTGTTCTCGTGCGAGTTGAATTGTAATATTCAATCGGTGTGTTACGATTTTATTTTTAATTTCCCATCGACCAATGACTTTATACGGACGTATTCGCGGCCATAGTTCCATTATTTTCTAAATTATTCGACAGGTCTGTTTCGAATTTATTACGTTCAGCATATTATTATTATCCAGTTCAACTTTACCATTATTAATATAAAATTCAATATATATATAATTCAATATATATATACGTTTTTGAGTTCCATATTACTTTTCCTATTTTTGTCTTTTATATATATATATATTAATATATTATTATTAATATATATATTATATATAATTATATATTATTATATATATTATATATTGAATTATATATATATATATATTGAATTTTATATTAATAATGGTAAAATTGAACTGGATAATAATAATATCCTGAACGTAATAAATTTGAAACAGACCTGTCGAATAATTTAAAAAATAATGGAACTATGGCCGCGAATACGTCCGTATGAAGTCATTGGTCGATGGGAAATTAAAAATAAAATCGTAACACACCGATTGAATATTACAATTCAATATATATATATATATATATATGTTTTTGAGTTCCATATTACTTTTCCTATTTTTGTCTTTTTTTTTATGAAATTTTATTTAGTTGTTTTGAAAAAGTATATGCTATTTGGCTATAATAATTATTAAACAATATTATCTATCACTCAGAGAAAGTAACAATGGTTTAACAAAAGAATAGATTTTTTTTATAAAGAGTATAGGTCAAATGAAAAATTCTGTAAGCGAAGGATTGAATATAAATACAGAAATGCTTTTTTAAGCTTGACCAAAGAATATACTGGTCAATAATGTTTCTCTTGTTTCCCGTGTTGGCGAAGATAAATATTTTGCAGATGGGTAACACGATTTTGCAAAACACGCGAAACGATCATTACAGGTACTTCTCTAAGTTGATAAATGATGCAGGCTTGTGTGCAAGAATAGAATAATGAAGTGTATGGTCTGAAAGAACAAGGTAAACCTTCCTGATTTCATGATAACGTATGTGCGCATGATATTTTAAAGTCAATTATTTTATATCACTTTCACACTGTCTTCAGTCATATTTTATTCTTGAAGGACACTGGATAATATCTAGAACAATGTTTGTCCTATAATATTTAAATTCATGTGATAAAAACATCGTAATTACATTGTATCACGTGTCATATAGTAAAGACACTTCTGATTAGAATTTAAGGTATACGTTGGTGCTTGAAGTTATGTTACAGCTTTTCGTATAAACTGAATGGAATTACCAAATGATAATTAAGTTACAGTATGTAAATTACGGAAACCAAAAATAGAAGAATAATACATGAAAGGTGTCAATACAAAAGATTTTTTGAAATTCTTAATAGAATTGAAATGATAGAATCTTCAATGCTGCAGGTATTATTTTATTTCAAATAATACTAAAAGCCGCATGTTACTATAAACATTCAAATGCAGCGTTTCGATAAACCAAACGTAAATCTTGCCTTTACTCCTGTGAGTAGGATTTATAACAAAGAATCTGACAATCGACGTTCAACTCGACGTTTGCAATTAATCTTTGACGACAGTTTAACCAGAATGAGACAAGATCACACGACAATTTGCTCACGAAGGTTTCCAAGCATTTGGAATTCCGCCTCGCTTACGAGATTCCTAGCGACACGAAACCGTCACTTGGTTGCCCAAGCCATTATGCAAATGTCAGGGAATAAAGAATATAGAAGTTTGGGGTACCGTGGAGGGACTGGCAACCGCCCCCACGTGCCAGCCCCTACTCGAGGGGTGTTCCGTGTATGCTTGTCCTCGTCCATTGTCAGGAGGTTCGTAGATTCTCCTTATGTACCTCGGGTACACACCGTGGAAAGCTTTTTACGCGCATATTACGAGGTTTGACAACTTGGCGTTTTCGCCCTAATGACAGGCTGCCCCTGGCTTCCGACTTTCTGCCACGTGACGTCCTAAAAATAGCGTCGTGAGACAGTCCACCTAACAGTTCCTTTTTCCAGAAAACATTTCTGCTTAATTTCTTTCGGTCAGCGAAACCCCTTGTCGTAATAATAATTATTAGAAAATACGTGGTTCGAGGAATAGATGAAAGAGGGGTGATTTAGGTATTTATAGGTCGTCAAATAGGAGTTGAATTAATCACAGAAGATTAGGTTATAAAGAAATTGTATTCATTTGCTAGTACTTGTGTTTCTTTCTATTAGCACAGTGCCAATTGTATGCGATTTAAAATATAAGAAAACATTGGTAGGTACTAGTGTAATATAACAGATGAGAGAATTCATTTTCAAAAGATGAAGATATTTAAGGTCGCTTAGGATGAAAATAAAAACAACTAGACACTTGAATAGAAAATACTTGATTACTGCTATGACAGTATTCTAATTATATACATTGTAAACAACAATAGAAGATTAGAATAATTGTCGCATTACCCAGCGTTTGTAAGTGCTCTGACCAGTCATTAGTTTTAATTCGCCGACAGTGGCATAATTCGCGTGTGATATTGACCTTTCCGAAACGAGTCTGAAATCCTGATAAAATATCACGAGATTCCCAAGCATTACGATTCTGTCATCGATGTTCCCATTTTTCCACAACGTCGTGGCGTTAAAATAAAGGTCGTACAATCGATATAACATCTCTATATACCGTAGCACTCGTTGCATATTTATTTTAGGAACGAGGAATTAATGACTGGGCTAGCATAGAACGTCATCACGGAAATGCCCTCCTTGCTATTACGATTGCCGGTTCACCAAGGCAATTATTTTTACATTTCTCCTGTCCACAATTCGCGTATTGATTTGTTCATTTAGCTGTGTCTAAGCATCGCGGTTTCGACGCGCACGTCGTTTTATCTTTATAGGTATAATTGTTCTCCAAACCTGTTTAACTGGAATTTTATTCATAGAATTCCTCTCGTATCCACTCTTTTAACTGCCATTTATCATTTGCCATTTCGTTTCATATTTCGCGTCCTTTAACATCCTTTATTTCGATTGGTTAACAAGTACGGACAACTTCGGTTTTTTATTTCACCGCTGTGAAAAAATTTTAATTGAATTAATTCAGGAGGTGTATGAATTCTATACGTTTTTCATACTTTAATTGGAAATATTTGGTTGCGTGAAATTTTCGTATAGAGAACATATTATACCTGAATAATTGCTGTATAAAATTTAAAGTGAATATTTGATATTGTACAATGATATTGAGAATCGAACGTCATGTTTTCAGAGAACACGCACGATATTGTGTACATTTTATTCATACTTCCTTTAAATTAATAAAATAACTCATCTGTTAAGCAATTTATATTTTATATAGGATTGAATACAAATATTTAACTTTAGGTTTAACATAGTTCTTGTATCTTTCATAATATAGAAATATTATATTTGCGTGGTGTATGACAGTATAGTACCGAAACATAGTCACGAACACTCCAGAATGGAGTACAGGTTTATAAATAAATTAAAGACAAAAAAAAACGGGAATTAATTAAGGTGTAGAAATTAATTCTCTGTCTCCATATTTAATTACTTATAACTCCATTCAGAACAGAAATATTTACTCAATATCACATTAAAGTATCAATCTCCATAGTAATAAAACACACAGATTTCTTCGACATTTGATTTTACAATTATATACGCTTTCTTAGAATATGTTTTTTCCTTATAAATAAATGATCTTGTTATGTTTAGTTCATTTTAGAAAGGTATGGAATTAATTTCTGTGCCTAATATTAACGAGAAAAGTATTATTCGATGTTTAAAGAAATAAGCACGTATAATATAACTGTGAGAGCCTATGATTCACCGAATGAATTTTTATCCATTTCCAGGAAATATGTTTGGTGGTATTCTTCGGTGTGGAATACATGGTGAGGTTATGGAGCGCAGGCTGCAGATCGAAGTATATGGGTTGTTGCGGCAGACTGCGATTCATACGGAAGCCGATTTGTATCATAGGTGAGTGCGTCCCCCTAATGCGTACCGAGACCACTTCAATCACGCAATGCTCGAGCTAATCCAATATGCGCATTGTCCAGTTGTCGTGGCCCAGAATTGGATCGGGAATGTAGCCTCTTTGTGTCGCAAGCCGACTCGACCTCCGGTCAAAACTTCCATCTAGTCAAAATTGTTTCGAGCCGTGCTGCGCCCATCAATTATCGCGTGTATCGATACCCGTTACATCTCTGCCATGTTTCTCGTTGCCAGTCGAATATTTTCAAGCTGGGATAAACAAACATTTAATTATTATTATCTTCCTGGATGTTTGCCTTTCCAACTATACTTTTCGTTGTCTAAATTTCGTATGAATTTTCGTATAAAAAATAAAATATCCTGTGAGTGTCATTTAGAATTGTACATTTTATGATTCAGCCAATTTTTGTTGATAGAGTGGGAAAATTAAAATAAATGAATTGAATCGATAGAGAGGCAATGACTTTATTTAATGTTGGCAATAGTCGAGGAAACGATTTCACTTTATTTTTACAAAACTCTAGTGGAATTTTGATGTATTTCGACATTTTATCATCTATAAATATTAAATTTTCGACAGCAAAGGCTGATGTACAGCACCACGCCATTCGTCATCTAGCTCCGATTTGACAGTAGATGGAATATATCTCGTATTGATGCAATGTCCCATTTTTTTATAAAATGTTACTCTTCCATGGAACATCCAATGATAATGAATGTGGACTCGTTCAAAAAGAATGTATATTACAGAAATACAATTTTTCTACAAGTTCACGTCTTATACTGTAACCTTGGATAAAGCTTCTTTTGACAAATGTTACCATTTATTAGATTTAATCACTTTTACTACCAGCTAAGATAAAGTTTCTTTGATCTACTTATCACTAATAATTTTTTAATGATTATGACACTATAAATAAAATTCTGTCAAACTAGGTGTCTCGTCATCAATTCCTCTCGAGTGCGAAGGCACGATAACGAAGAACCAAAAGGGTTCGTAACTTCGTATCGTGCTTTTATAGAGAAACATAGATGTTATTCTCCGTCGCATAATTTCTAACACTTCCGTGGAACGGTTCCGTAATTCCTCGAGTCGCTTTATGTTGACTCCGTATCGATCACGTTTTTCGCCAGAGAGCGCGTAATTAATCCGCGTGAAAGGATAGGTAAGATCGCTTCATCGAGGCTCGTTAGATTAGAAACGATTGCGGTAACGCGACGTGATTCGCGAGTGTTCTTTACGGCCGAGTAAATTGTAACATCGAGCCGGGTATTAATCGGATCAGGCATCGCGTGTTTATTGGTAGGGCCAATTCCACGCGATCCATTCCCATGCAATATTCAAGTTTGTGGGACGTCACGCAGTGAAATGTCATCGGCCACGCATCAACCGGTTATTATACAGCGCGCGGCGTAAGCAAGCCATTTGGCTCAGGTCTCGTATCAATGAAAACCTTAAAAAAAATGGGGAAAGTGATAGTAACTTACCAAACCAAACATCTAACCAAAGAATACAAGTTGACTAAATCTGATCTTTACCAAATTGAAACAGGAACATACTATGAAACAAATAGAAAAATAGGGAAAAGGGAAAAGGTATAAATATTTATTTATTACATTAAAAATAAAAACCATTTTCCATATCTTCATGATGTTACATTTTTTACATAAGCATTTAATAAAAATTACGGGTGATTTGTATACTTAATAAAATTAACTCCAATATTTTAAATTAAAAGTATTCACTTCTAAATCCTTTTTCACAAAAGCAAATTTGTCTTTTTCTTTATTATTAGTGTAATTAAAGAGAAATTTTACTGTCGTCAGATTTAATCGTGGTGGTCGCATCTATGGTGGTTTTGTCGGTGGGAAGCAACGGTCAGGTGTTTGCCACATCCGCCATAAGGGGCATCCGATTTTTGCAAATACTACGAATGCTCCACGTCGATCGACAAGGTGGCACGTGGCGACTTCTCGGTTCTGTCGTTTTCATTCATCGTCAGGTATGTCGGTGAATAATAAATTAATTCTTACTTTATATACAAATTCGATACAGTACCTCTTTGCTTATAAGCATTGTTTGTTTATTTATAGGGTGAATGTAACGATGTTCATCCAGTATTGACAATTAAAATTTATTTGTCGTTTGCATACAATTTTTATTATGAAAAGATTGGTGTTCTATACACCATGGAATTTAATCTACTAAAAATAGGAATTTGTATATTTATCGTTGTATTTCCGTGAGAATATCATCAATGGATACACCGTGCTACAAAATAAAAGAGAATGTCGCAACGATACCCAAGCAATACCCAGTAATTTCAAATGTTGATTAATGGAACGACAGTGTGTCCCACCTACTTTAAAAGAAATCTTTCATCGGTGCTTCATGAACGTTTACTATCGGAAAATTATTCGATACGAAGTTCGTTGGTCTGCGAATAGCTTGATTTTCAATCCCAGCGGCAAACGAACTTCGATCGTCCACGTAAATTGGCCGCAGCTTTCTGCGATGCATTTTCAGTTGTCGCCGAATGAAATTACAGAAAAATAGATCTGTCCCCCGATTTACAAGGAAAATTAGTTCCTCGGGATACCATGTAAATCGATATCCTAGCATTCTGTTCGGAAAACAATATAAACCAACGAATAACACAAAATTCCTGTAATTTGTCAGTTACTTAATTATATTAATTTATCCAAACGTAAAATAAAAGAAAAATGGAAATAAAACGGAACAGAATATCAGTTTGTTGACGAAATTATAAATATTCGAAACTATATTTTATAAATTTAATTTCTTTAAATTTCTTTATTCTTAACTTCTATAAACTTCTCTAAACTTCTATAAATACTTTTCTTTTCTTTTATACTTTTTTATATAGAGATTTAATCGGATTATAATATAATAATGGTGCAAAGAAGAACTGTATTAAATGATTCTCCTTCGTAACTTTCAGGAGCTGATCACGACGTTATACATCGGGTTCCTAGGTCTTATTTTCAGCAGTTACTTCGTGTACCTTGCCGAAAAAGATGCTGTCGGGCCCGATGGAAAAACAGACTTTTCCAGCTACGCCGACGCACTGTGGTGGGGAGTGGTAAATATAATTATTCCTAAATGCTTGTTATTTGTCGCTTCTTTTAATTTCTTTATGTGGTCTTGTATTATGTTGTATCATAATTAGATGCTTCTATAATTTCACATAGTGCTTTTATTTCTCCTTCATTATCTTAGTAAGTGTTCATCATGTAGATCGTTATTAATAATTTTGTGTAATTACACGGTTTCTCCATTTCACAGAATATGATCTTTTAACAACTGCCATCTGTGCATCAGAGTCCTTTAATTACTGCCGTTAAAAAATGTTAATATTTCCAATATTGCCACCTACAATTTTCAAAAGCCGTGAGAAATATAGAAATATCAATTTTATATCCACATGGCTTTATTTTTAAATTTTCCCTTGAAAAATATTTTACTATAATTCTGTGAATCTTTTGGACCTAAAAACTACTTCATCCCTCCCTCCCTTTGTATCTTTTCGTCCGCTTTTAAGAAACTTTTAATAATAACAATATTCAACGTACTCGTTACGAACTGGACGAGTGATCGTTGACATCGTTCGAAATTGCCTTTCAAGGGGAGAAATATTTTCGTTGCGGTAGAATACGTGGAAAGCATCCTTCAATCGGTTGCTCCCTATCGATAAATCTTGATGCTCATTTACCCCACTTTCATGTACTGTTTTCCTTCGTCACGCTTCTTTTTTTTTCTTTTTCATCCATCGATGGCGCGCACTCGTGAATGCATTTTTCATTCATCGTCGATTTCATCCGGCCGTGTAAATGACGAGTGCAGGAATTATCTGCGAAACGATGCATCCACTATGCTGCGCGGCGATAAATGCGTTTTTATCCATCACCGAGGACTCCCCGCAGCCGCTAATAGGCGTGCTTTTCGCTCGTTCATGCGAATTTCAAGCTTAACTCGCGACAGCGTAGACCAGTGATTCTTAACCCTTTTAAGCTTACTGTGCTACTTTTAAAAAGATTTTTTAATAAACATGTAAGCGGTGTTTAAGATACAGAGATTTTATTTATGATATTTCGATAGAAAATGAATATTATTCTAGAAATGGACAGAACAGTGTTGAGAAATAGTTATTACTGATTCTCGATGCAGAAGAAAAATTTCAACCCAGCGTACTAACGTATGTTATATCATTGTAAAGGGTTACAAAATTATTTTTTTGTAGAATTTAATTACCTTTAAAATGTACTTGAATCATTTCTTGACATTTTTCGAAGTTTTGGATGTATGGCTGAAAAAAGGAAAAATATACAAGAGGGTTAATACAAAGGTAACCATCTTTAACCATCGATCGAATTTATTTAAATAAGATCTTGAGATGAGAACATAAAATTTGAATATGAAGTTTCTTTGGAATACATTCCAAAGATTAGCGGGCTATTACTCAGGACAAAGGATTGTTCAAAGGACATTAAACAAATTGGCAATTTGCATTCAATTTACTTTGGACGACGCGAAAATATACCCAAATGAAAATTTTGTAAAATTAAATTCTTTCTACGAACGTGTAAAAATTACCAGCACGAAAGATTCGATTAAATAAGCAGAATGCATTCGTATGTATGTACATATCTCGGTCTAATAAGCGTCCAGCTCGTTCGGTTTCTATTAGCGTGAATAATTAATTCAGTCCACCGATTTCGCTCGTTACTCTGGAACGGGTTTCGTTGAACGTAGTGTACGGGCTTAATTGTATGCGCGGTGCCGGTCGCAAATGTTTATTAAGCGGTGGACGCTAATCATTCGGAAAATATGCCTGTATTTGGAGTTTCAGTGACGATGAATGCGCGATCGATTAAAGCGGGCACGAATGAGTGTGGATTTAAATGCGGTTGTGTTAATGTCGTCCCGTGGATTGCGACCGTTTGATTGTTGTTTGATTTTGACGAGTGAAAATTGCACAATCGAGACGTTTTCAGTTGAATTTCAAAACAACCGGGTTGATTCGATTCAAAGCGATGATGAACGCCATCGAATTTCAGTTTCGGTAACGTTGTGTTTTCATTTAGCTTCGATTACGCCGCTTGCGGCTAGCGAATGCATTAAAATATCGTATGACGTCGATTCGAATTTTGGAATTTCGGGGTACTTCTGTCCTATGTTTTTGTTACTACTGCACCGATTGTAAAATAGACAGTTTATTAATACTTTCAGAGGGAATCGTGTATTACATGATTACGTAGACTACTTAAACCAAATAATATTGTAGTATTCATTGTTGCTGATTCCTATCATCATTTTTTTTTTTTTTTATGAAAACATATTTCTAACATTTATTTCGATTACTTATAAGATGCGAGTTGGACAAATAACTTCAATTGCAGCAATTTTAAGATACTTCAGACAGCATGACGAAGCTCTTCTAGTCTCTTTTTATTATTTGAACAGTACATCATCCTAAGTGCCCTGTTAGCGGAAATATAAAGTTACGTAGAAGTTTACTTCGAAACATGCTCGCAGCGTTACTTTCTTACCACCAGTATTTACTTTCATATTTTTTTCACTTTTCTCGGTACATTCTGAATACACATTTATTACTTCTATATAAATAAGACGTATTTATTCGTTTTACTATATTGCTTGTGAAATTAATTCTACAAACAATTACCTATAATGCTATTTATTTTATTGTGCTATAAGAGGGTTTTCTTTTTTGTATTGCTCAGATCACCGTGACCACGATCGGATACGGTGACACTGTCCCACAAACGTGGATGGGAAAAATAGTCGCTTCGTGTTTCAGCGTATTCGCAATATCCTTTTTCGCACTTCCAGCTGTGAGTATAATTCGTATATCTACCAGAATCCTGATAGAAACTAACTCTTAAAATACTTTTTTTCGCTAAAATCACTTTCAACTTTTTAAGACATGGACGTTTGATGTGACGTAGAATATTGTTTGTAACTTCGATAAAAATTGAGCAGGAGAATTGATAACTCAACAAAATCTCCTACAAACATCTATAAGCAAATGTACCAAATTTCAAAAATTTATGTTAAGTACTTCAGGTGCAAAAGAATGATGAAAATTGCCTAGAATCTGTTGAGAAAAGAGAGTATTATAAAAGTATTACAAGTTTACTGATGATGTGTGCATAAATGAACGTGCATGGCTCAAAGAAGTATAGTTAATAAAGGTTGAGAGAAACGTACGAGAAGAGTTTGGAGCGTTTCGGAGTAGAGGACCACCTTTAAGGACGAATAAATCTTCGTTTCAGGGTATATTGGGCTCCGGTTTCGCGTTGAAGGTCCAACAAAAGCAACGTCAGAAGCATTTCAATCGACAGATACCGGCTGCTGCCATGTTGATACAGTGCCTCTGGAGATGTTACGCCGCCGACAAAGCCATCAACAGTGTGGCGACCTGGAATATCTATATAAAGGATCCAGCCCCTGCCGGACAACCCTCCACGCCTCTGGGAAAGGTAAGCTTTCGCGACTCTTTGCCCGAGTTCAGTGGCAGTAGCTACTAGCCGTTGGTTGTTGATGTGTCTAGTTGCTTACGATGTTACTCGATCGTCTTTATCGAGGCCGACAGGTTGCGATTTTCGTTCTTTGCTGTTATAGCGTTTGGGATCGTTTCAGTCAGCGACTCGTGACCTTTGTTTCCTTTATCGTTCGAAACGTCACGGTCGAGAACCCGCTTTAAACGTTCACTCGTTTCTGGAGCGGTCGAAACTTAGTTTACTGCAAAATTTTGACTGAGAAAGTTGCCGGGATTACGATTCAACTAAAGAAGTTACGGAATACGTGATGATGTATTGATTAATCGCGTTGAATGTTTTCAATGATTGTTAATATTTTATTGTTAATATATTAATATTTTTTAAATTACTGATACGAGATAAACTATGTTGAGGAAAAAGAGTACAAGCTATGTAGAGTTATATATGTGTAGTTTTGGAACGAGTGGTATAATCAGGCTAGTTGATAGTTCGCAGTGAGTAGAACTCGTCTGACCCGTCTGACCATTATTCGCTTTTTCTACTTGATTTGGTGTTCCAATACTCTCGACTCTCTAAATAATGACCACGTTATGATATTATTTACTTTATCTGGTCGAAACTAATCTAGAAAGTAAAATTGACAATAAACAAATAAAATTATGCCACCCTTAATATTTATAAATCCCAAGATTAGTAGGAATAGTATAAACCAGACATAAACATCCAGTGAACTTCCGAATCAATTATCTCATAAACGAACAATTGTGCAAAAATATTTGATTCTATTGTTGCGATGTATTTTTACACACAGAATCACCTAGCATAAACAAAATCTACCAGACAAAACGAATATTTGTTTAGATAAGCCTAAATGTGAAAATTATTAACAGAATGAAAAAAAAAAAGTACTGAAGTGATACAGTGCAAATATATAAAGGTACCTCATTTTATTAGCAATAAAAATACTAAAAAATCGTAATAGTTGACACTTAAAAATAAACATTGACTTTCGTTGCGTGCCATTTGCATTGTCACAAACCAGATGGTCAAAGGGTTATCGAAGTACTCTTTTACAGAATTTCTATCCGAACGATCGCTCGCGTTATCGATTAACAAACCGGACGGTCACCGTCAAGAAACGTCACGCATACACGCGGAGAATGTTTTGACGTGACCACGTCTGTCCGTTGCTATCTTGAACAACTAGTGTGACTGCCATTCAAAACTATCAGCTATCAACAAACACGTGTGACGAGAAATTAATTGAACCAGTGAAGAACACTGTTGATGTTTAGATTATTGACATTTAATCAATGAAATGTAAATTTATTCCTTGATTTTTTAATTTTGAAATGAGGAAGGTGATTCAATATTATGTGCTGTTTCAATCGTTTGTTAACGATTTGTAATTTGCAATTTGTAATCGTTTGTGAAGTTCGATTCTATCAATAGTGTGTTAGAAGTCATCAATGGCTAAAATTTTGCAGTAATACTTTATAACTCCAGAAACGTTGAAGTATTAGAGTACTATTAAAATATTAATCTAATTGAGATAGAAGAATAAATAATTGATATGAAAATTTAAGCTTGCGAAATATTCAAAGAATACATATTTAATGAAATATTTTTTTTCATTTTGCACACAATTCAATAATGTTTTACCGAGATTACGCGATATATCGTACGTACTACGTTGAGTGGCTTTGGAATGATGTCAGCAAGTTTACAGGCATATTTTTAATCTCAATATTAACATAGTTTGAAAAATTTCAAGTGCTTTAATTAAAATTGTTTTAAATTTCAGCATGCAATTGAAACTTTCACGGCGGTTAAAAATAAAAGTAAAGAATGTGCGCGATACAGTATCGTAGTCCACGTTTTCTGAGCTCATCCAAAATACCGAGTTAGTATGGGGACATTTTAAATATTGAATGTATAATCCCCGTGAAAGAAATTGTCGAACAGTTTCCAGGTTCGTTTCGCCAAAGGAAAAATAATATGAAGCCTGTATAATTTAAAAGGGTATGTGAACATTTAAAATTAAAACAGGACCAGAAATATTGAACCTGGAATTGAACGTCCATTAAACAAAGTAGAATCCTATTTATTGAGAAGATCAAATTATTTTCTCCACATAAAATCGTTTAAAATAAAATTGTCTTTATATCATCCTTATTTTAATTGCAACCATGTTAAGAAACTATCCAACTGAAGAGCAGGATAAACAACAAACATTTAAATTCTTGAACAGTATAACAGGACTTATTTTTAATAAGAGATAGATAACAGAAAAATTAATATAATACAAGTAATAATGCTCTTCATTTTACTTATTCTATTTTAACAATAAATTAATGTACGTGGAATGAAACTTCCAACAGAATTAAATATGGCAAGTAAGAAGTTCGCGAATCCAAGTTCGTTAAAAATTGCCTCTCCGTAATAAATTCTGAAATACGCCTATAAATTCTCTGACAGCATTTTAAAAACGGTCCGCAGGTTACTTATCGCTGAGTTGGGATGCCATAAATCATACAATATTGATTCGACGGTAGCTACTTGCTGGCACGTTAATTCACAGATTAACGTTAGAAGCAAGAGCGAGCGAGAGACAGAGAGAGAAAGAGAGAGAGTGTGTGTGTGTGAGAGAGAGTGAATAGCAATAAATCCTACGAATTCCGTTAAAAACGTTAATCGAATCAGGGTAAACGAAATCCCCGTTGGTTCACACGCAATCGTGGGACCTCGAGTACCCTAGCGAAGTTATGCAGAGAATTTGGCAGTGGATGGATGCAAGCAGAGAATGCGACTTCTGCTCTGTGTTTTCAATGTGCCGTTAAATAACCAGATATTAATATACATGATTGTTGCTCGTAACTATTCGTGTGTTGATGCAGTTCGAATTACGCTTGGAAGCTTTTGCATATTACTCTTTTCGTTTCCCCTCGTTTTCGAACACGATCGATATCTCGCTTCTGTTGGGTTTTCGACTATTTTCACGTTGGGTACGATTATTATTTCGTGTTTTTAAACAAATTGTATCGCGTTTCCCCGCTTACGACGGTTGCTTCTTCTAATGAGCAGTAATTTTCGTTGCGTTTGCCGTTTGAGTTTGAGTTTGCCATGAGTTTTATTGGATTTATACAAGCTGTTGTGCGATTTTCGAAGTACAATCGAAGATGACGCGTTTAATTCTTCGAAAATAAGCGGAAGTCCCATTGTGATTAAATTAAATGTATTTATTTTGTTTACTTCCTCGCGATGCTTATTTTTTAAATATCTTGTGCAAAGAGATAATTATAATGAATAATTTATATATTCAGTTATAAGTTGATTACTTATTCGCTATCCCTTTATTCGTGTTCAATCTGAAATTTCACTAAAACAACATCTCACTTATAGAGATTTATATAATGTTAATATTATATAATGTTAGTATATAATATTTCCCAATATTAGCTTCTTGGACATGAATTATTATTCCTTTGTATCCGTCCAAACATTTTATTCTACAAAATTTTACCAAAATGCTTAGAAGGATATCACGCAATAATTCTTTATCTTAATTCTAATATCTTGCTCCTAATCATACCCCTCTTCAATTATGCTTCGAATTACACCGCACCTCGTACAATTTGGAATGTTGAGTATTTGAAAGTTCGGTGTATGCATAGTTATATCATAGCATTTTGTTTATTTATATTTTCTGTACAATCTGATCGAGAGGGAGATGTCGAAATTGATCAATCGATTCCCGATGCTTAACGTTCCACCTTTTTATTTTCATTTAAAACTAAAATTCTCTCATAGCTCTCGCTTTCGGAACTTCGACACATCGATCGTTCTTGTTATGCAAATCGCTTTCCGCATTCGCTGTACGAGAGGAAAAATATAGTTGAGTTTTGAGTCGCGCGATCGACACGATTTGAATCATTTTTTAATAGTACTCGTGTACATAATTCACCGAATGCAAATGTGTATGTGTGAATCTATGGAGGTGTACTTTTCTTTTTGTAATTACGATTCGTTATTGTGGATTCACGTTTCAGTTCCTTCGCTTTTTATTATTCTCTCAAGTCTCCGCATAAGAACCGTACATTATGAAAATTGTATATTGTTCTTGATTTATCGACGTAATATCCTTGGTTGCCTGATCGTTCTGCCTCAAGGATTTTGTTCGCCGACGTTTTTTACGCTCGTCGCAAAATTAATTTCTGCTAATTCGCCATCTAACGCAATGCCTGCAATGCGTAAATAGAAACGTTCAAGTCGCGTGCTTGACTAGATCAAACTGCTAGAAAATGTATACGCCATTGGAGACATAATTGATCGTATTAAGAGAAAGAAAAAAGAAACGATACAAATTTTAGTAGGAAACGCGTGCAAAGGAGATAAATTTCTACCGAATATTAAAATTCTCTTAGAGATCGTTTCGTGGTAAACTTTTGGAAATCGAGACATCAAAAGATTGTCAACAAATTTCTTCGGCACACTGGTTCACGAATTTCGCGACACATTATGTATTTCTCGCATCTGCTGCCAAAGATTCGCGCGATCCCCGATTCTTTTCCTTCACCAGCGCCGTTTTTCTAAGACGATCGTGTCTTCGTTTATTTATTTTTACTTTTTTTTTTTCTTCGAACCCACATTTGTAAATACAATCAGTGTTCCTTGTGTTGGACGATTATAAAATGTACCTAATATATTTCAGTTGATTTGTGTAAAGAAGATGGTATGTAAAGGCTTTAGATTTATTTCAATTTTTACTCTTTTGCATGTTTATTTATTTACAATTTATCACGTTTCTTTACACACGAGTACCCGAACCGTCTCGTGTTCAACGCCGGGACCATCGATCGCACACGAGTCTTTTGAATTGTGTACATACTCGGTGACGTGGGTTCGTTTTATTCATACAAAGTATCTCTGTTCGCGATACATCTTCTTCGAGACAGGCGAACAAAGAGGTTTGACAACTCCGAGAGAAAGATGCGTAGAAGTTTAAATTTTTATTTCTTCTCAAATCAGTCTGTATTTACTGCGTTTCACCTTTCGATTTTGAGTCGTCTTTAGAACCTAACACTATGATTTATAATTCAATTTAAATTTTTAAATTGAGAATTTACGATTAATTAATAAAATAGAGTATTGAAATACATAGATGAATTAACGTTATTTTTCAAACGTTTGTTGTACGTAAATAAATTTTGAAGAGTGTGTACAGCTTCACAGATATTTTCCTCTTTTGTTTAGAATTTCTGAACGTGTCATTATCACGAACCAAGATACTTGGCCTTGCGATAAGACGAATTCGTGTCATCGAGTACACGATACGCCAGCAAGTGAGACTCAAAATCACTTTTGGCTTCCAAATAAATTATTCACCGATTCGAGAACGTCTCGCTAGCAATCTTTCGTCTCATCTGTACGCGAGAGAGAATCGGTTTTCGAGGATTATGTAACAGCTTTTTGTTTCGCCGTGTTTATCGATCTGCCGAATAAATCATGCAACGCTTTTTATCATCGAGGAAATTTGCATTGGTTCATGGTACAAAAACGCGCTACGCTTTCCTCGCGACGCGTACTCGTAAAGCGCGCTGTTTTTAACGTAACGCGGATATGTAAAAGAAAATTATTTCTTGCGATTCGCGACGAAAGGACACGTGTTTGTATTATTATTTTTTCTTTACTGCACCATTAAGCTTCGTATCACCGCACTAACTCGATGGGATAAAGGTCTGTGTCATGCGATGTGACTTCACGTTTTTTAATTTGTTATTGCGCATGCGCTTGAACTATGTGTGCCGTGTCTGTGTATACGATGGGTATACGTATAACGAAACGCTTATTTGCACAGGGTGGTAATGAAAAACGAGAATTACATTTGCAGCTATAGTTGTTACATCAATTTTCTACTGAATTTTGCATCAAGTATTCTAAATTAAGAGCAATTTTATAAATAAAATAGATTTCATATGACATTTCAGGAAAGATTTGGTCCACGATATTAATAAAAAAAAAAAAATACATATGAAGGATTTCTCGATGGCTATTCGTAATAAAAATTGTTATTCACGCTTGCTTTAACAAATTCAACTGTGTAATTTATTTATTGACGAAAAAACGCTGAATTTGTGAACGATGCAAAAGAATGCAATATTCAAACCGTAAAAATGTATTTTATAATAGTTTACAATTTTTTTACTTGACTTTCGCGGTGATTGCTCGGATTTCAAACTGCTATCAAACATGAATTAAATCTTTTCTTTTTCGTATTTTTAAACTGAAAATAAGCTTCAGTTTTTCTAGAATTTCGAGGTACATCGAATATCCCGTATTTCATTATGGTTTGAATTCTGTTGTTATGTCAGAGGTGACATTTCTTTTTTTTTTCCTTTTTTTTTATGGAAACGGTTCGCTGAATTTTAATAAATGTAATTAGTTATCGTATATCCATATTTATTACCAAATATTATTTTTAGAAATATGGAAGAGAGTAATCTATTTCTTTATATATTAAGGATACGATTATTTTTATTTTCATTGTTCGGAATGTGATAAACATTTTAGTAAATTTAAACAAGTATTCTCGATTTCGTTCACACCCTGTACATCTAACACGGGTTGACAGCAATAGCAGGTATGATTCTGATAAAATTACTCAAGAAATTTCTGAAAATATATTCCACAAGGATGTTTCAATACAATTCCATGACTTGTAATTATACGGGTTCAATTATTAATCTGTAACTAAATTCTTTTGTTTCTAACCAACTTATTGTAGACTATACTAAACAAATATACATTTTCCTTCATTATTGCTTTCACAATCAAACAGTATTCCTTTCTTTAAAAAACAATAACAGTCAAAAACTGAGCAAATAAATTCCAAATATTTTATCAATCAAAAAACGGGAATTCTATTTAACCATTCCATCAAAGAAAAATATTATATGTTTGATTTTGTAACTCGTTGTGGTTGTTCGTAAAATTTCGTCGACCGAAGTGGATCGAAAGCGTGCCACAAAACTCCGTTAATTTCATTTCCAGTAGTACAAACAAAGCGCTTGTTTGCCTTTCATTATTCCGTGTTTACAAATTTCGAGGAAGTAATTTTTCAAGCGCAACGAGAGTTTCAAAACCCTCCTCGAAGCAACATCTTTCGCGCAAGATGTCCGAGGTGGAATCATCCCTGCGTCAACCCAGTGTATGCATACGTGTCGCTGTTTTATTTTCGCATCAGCCTGCAAGCAAAGAAACGGACGTTCGCGTTCGCAACAGAAATGAGAATTTACGCTCGCCACGCTGACGCGATCCTCCCTCGAATTCTTCTGGCGGCGCTTTCTTCGCAGACGAGCGATTGTTTCCTGCATCTTGATAGAACGAGCTGTATTCCACGCAAAACGTTTGTAAGTTGTCACGTTCTGCGAGGAGGATTCAGTTGAAACGCTCCAAAGTGAAACAGCACTCGATTTTCTTAATCGATCACTTCCGAAGAATCTTCGAGCCAAAACCTAAACCGATGTAATTTCTATTTCAAAAAACATTAAATAAATAAAAAAATCACGGTTGGTCATTTTTCAAGATCGAACTTGGCTTCTCTGAAAATACATTCATTCATCAGCTGCGATCGAAACATGCGCTCCTTTATAACCGACTTACGGTTTGGGATAAAAGGTTTTCGCGCGGATAGAATACGTCGTCTCGTTATGGGGAATTTTATGGATTTATGATCTATTATATTCCTTCCGCGTTTTGCTTTGGTATCCTTCTTGAGCGCTTAATGCCGCGAGTCGAGAATATGACGTTAATACGGAGTTTATGTTAGCAGCCCCGAAAACAGGTTTGAAAACTGATACTGACCCAGTTTCGTCATTCGTGCACGGAAACTCGTTTCATTTTCGACGTGGCATCAGGGATGGGGGGTGAGGTGGTTCCTACGTGTATACGTAAAAAAACTCGATAAACTTTTAGGAGAAAGACCCGGGTTTAGTGTCGTGGGTTTTGTTATAGTCTCTCGTAAAATAAAGAAGGATTATTTTCCTTTTTTTTCCGTTGAAAACTGTAGTGGGTGTTACGAGCGTGACGGCAAAAAATCGTGGACGCAATTTCATTAGTCACCTCTTAATCGATCTCATGAATAAATATCGTTCTTTTTATTCAACAAAAATTCCAGACATTTTCCTTCTTCCATTTGTGTATAGTTTTTATAGAAATAATAATTAATGACAATCGTATTTGATTATCTTGTCTCCGTGGGAAAATGTAATGTGACTCATTTATTATAAATACCTTGTCTGTGGGTTCAATTATGAACTGCAGCAGTTTTCTACGTCATACAGACTGATTATTAATTCATAACGCATCCTGCGCTGGTGTATGGATTATCTATTGCTACGAATTATATTGGAGTAATAATAGAGTTGCAGGATATAAAGTGCCTTGAGATGACAAACAGAGAATAATTGTTGGGCCCACTAGAAATAGATGCTATTTTTAAGTACGATAGTTTTCGATTAAATTTATTCACGACCAAGACACTTACAACCGTTACATTTTAGTAAATGTATGTAAAAATAATTTTGTAAACATGGTACGACGCCAATGCCCAAAATTTCTCAATTTTAATTTTACAAAACATTTTTACAGTTTTTACAAAATTCCCATGAATTGGTTTGTTTCAAAAAAGTAGGGCTTGGCTACAGTTACACCTTATAATACTTTGTAATACGAATACCATTTCTATCACGTCTTTTGTGTCACGTCATTGTGTCTGAGTTTCCCTATGTGAAAGGGTTAAATCTCATGGAAATCATACCCTAATCTCTGGATACATAAATCACATTGTGTTCTTCCATCCCGTCAAACACCCTCAAACCTCTCCATTTTTCAGTGCCAGTTTTCCTCGTTATCGAAACTCAAATCAAAATGGAGAGTTTATAAATAAACTGTACACTTAATGTACGTTCCGCGCATGTCAATACGAACAACATAAGCGACACGAATTTTATAAGTTAATATAATAAACGTAATATAAACTAGAATTCCGATAGCAGCTTTATCTTTTTATCAACATCGCGATATATAAATAATAAACGTGATCATTTTTTACATAAATTGTCTAAGTCCTCATGGGACGGTAATTACTTGCGAGCACCTCGATATTTATGCCAGAGTTGATCGAAATACTGTTACATTTCACCTTTATCTCGTCCGTATTCCAATTGCTGGAACATATTCTGAAAAAGAATCGTTCGTCTCGAAGAACCGTTCGACTTTGTCACTGTCCCACTGGTGTCGTTAGCCGCGGTGCAGACGGTCGAACCCTTCCAGTTTCTATCTATAAAGTGCTGTCTAAAATTTTGTATTTAAATCACACCGATCAGATAGTCCAAAGATGTCCATCAACCCTTACGAGGGTTTTCTCGAGAGAGCAATGAAATCCTATATTGACCTTGATAATGTAGACGCACAGTCTCTTTGCTCCCTGAAATAATAAAATCATGCAAGTGTCATCACTCCTTATTTGGACTCCAACGACTGAAACAATCTAATTGTAAACACACATCTTGAAATCGATGCGCATCCAAAATCGACCTTTCAAATATTGACCTTGATGACGTAGACACAGAGTCTCTTTTCTCCCTGAAATAATAAAATCATGCAAGTGTAATCACTCCTTATTTGGACTCCAACTACTGAAAGAATGTAATTGTAAACACACATCTTGAAATCGATGCACATCCAAAATCAACCTTTCAAATATCGACCTTGATAACGTAGACGCAGAGTCTCTTTGCTCCCTAAAATAATAAAATCATGCAAGTGTAACAACCCCTTACTTGGACTCCCACGAATCTAATAAAAACATTTTGATATAGATGCACATAAAAAAATCAACCCTTCGCGATCCTCGTAACGAACTTCTGCGCCTGTCAAGTAAAGGGTCGGTGACGGTAGAACAAGAGAGACCGCGTGACCGCGACGAGCCTAAGTTCTCAATGGGGTGGTGCAAACCTTCGACTAGATGTCGTCGAGCCAGGGAGCTTTTCAGATGGATATCCGTGCTCGGAGCCGAGCTGGTGCCCGCTAGTAGGGGTAGTGCATGTTGTGTTCGACGTGTGTTGTAATGGGAGGGCACCGGGGGTTCAGTCTCTGATGATCCAGGTGGCAAAGAAGGCGAGCGTACTGAAGAGGCGGAAGTCGCGGAACCGGATGGACGTGCAGCAGCAGCAGCAGCAATCGTTGCCGCCGGTCACGATATCCGGCGGCGTTTCCAGTGGCGCTGCCGGCGACGCTGGTGGCCAAAACGACAATCAAAGGATGGAGAACGAGGGTGACGTTATCTTCTACATGGAAGAGCCCAAGGCGGGAACACCGAACCGTGCCAGGCGCGACAACCGGTGAGTCGGTCATTGATTTTCCTCTTCGTTAGGCCTCTTTCACACCACCGTTCACCACTGGCCCGCTGGGGAATCGAAATTATCGGATTACGTTCACCCTTTCGCTATCCATGGCGATTACGATCGTCTGTTGCGAAAAGACCTCTGAGTGGAGTTATTGAAAGGGTACCGAGACCACGATTACATCCCTTCGAGGCATTTTTCTCAGTCGCGAGCTGTAACAGGAGGTTCACTCAAACGGCTTTTTCATTTTAATTTACTTTTGTAGGGTGATAGGTTACAGGTCTGCTTTGATATGTATACAATATCAGGTGTATTAACTCGATAGCTTTAGAAACAGGTAATTAAAGTAACGTACCTTGGAATATGTATATACGACACTTGGAGTAGTAATTGTTAAAGTGGTCGTGGCAAGGAAGGGATAAAAGCTCGGCATCAAACAGTCTCGAACACCTAATCAATGATAAAGTTAGCCAATTTCAGAACAAAATGTCAATACTGAACTAACCAAACTGATCGCGAAACACGATTCACTATTATATTGTAACTTTTATCTCGAAGTACAAATTTAAAACTGCAAAGAAGAAATCCTTTAGATTATATAAAATACACTCATCCAAAAAAAAAGCGTCTTAGTAATTAAAGAATATACGACTTTTTTCAATAATTATTTAAATAGGTCCTACTACCTGTTTCTAAAAAAAATGAGAAAAAAAAAACTTGGAATTAAACATTAATAATCGACGCAGTACGTTTCTTTGAGACCTGGCGTATCACCTTTTGAATTAAGGATGGTCCTTTATGGAAATAGGTAGTTTCTTAATTAGAGAGCGTTTCATTCAGGATTCCATGCTGACTTCTCGGTAAACCTTGTCCAACAACCTTTTACGTGGACGCAATTTGTAGTCGCTGCAGTTGACTGCTAAATGGAGTAATTTCCTTAACGAAACTTGCAGAAAACGGGCCTAAGCACTCGGACTCAAAGGTATACCAGGAATCTTAAACGAAATCTCTTTTATTAAAAAATCATCTGTTTTCGTATAAGATCATCCCCTAAATTCTTCGTGGTCGGTGCACCAGCTCTAAGAGACTTCAGCTGGTGTCGTTGATTAAATTATTAGATCCACCAAGGAAAGAAGAAATATTTTTATGTTTTACAAAGCATTGCCAGCGTACATCTCTGGCTAACACTCTATGGCTTAAAACAGAATGGATAGTCGTTCAATGATATGCGTTACTAGGATATTTTTTTTATAAATTATTCTATAAATTTTAGTTTCAAGATTAGAATCCAAGCATAGCCATCTCACTCCAGTGAAGTCTTAAATCCATTCCACAGTTCGATAATTAAAAATTATTATACATATCCTAGTTTGAAAATGAAAACGCCAGCATCTCACTGAAACGAAACTTGAAATCCATTCCCCGATCGGATCAGATAATAAAATGCAGCGAGCTGGTAATAAGACTGGACCGATTTCTTATCAGACCGAGTGGTTATCGAATGGCTGAGAAACGGTGGTGTGAACGAGGCCAGTTAGCGTTCAGCAAGGTTTCGGGTTGCGCTGGAGTACGAGAGCTAAAGAAAAATGAGTCTAGTGGCTCGTCGAATTGAAACTGAGATTACTTTTCGTGATTTTTGGAAACGAAGGAGAATTTTAACTAATTTTTTGTTCTGTCGAGTGAAGTCAAGCCTCGTGGACGAGTTTTGCTTGAATTCTTAAGTAGGACAAGTTTTATCTTAGGCAGACAGATACTTGTGAATAGTCGGGGCAATTTGCATATTTCCAATCTCCGAAGTCGATTAACTCTTCGGTGATTAAGCTCGAAAAGTTTACTGGGAATTTCCCTTCCCAATAGAGAGGTTTTGGAGAGTGTTTGAATGTTGAAGTAGTTGGAGTGCTATTTTAACAGTTACAGACCTATTCGCGAGTCGCGGAATTTATACCTTAAATTTGTGAAGTTACAAATCGTAAATATGCAATTGTACCCGTAGAAAGCAATAGAATTTTTATCCGTTAATATTTCCATCGCAAGTTCTCTATTTAGAAGACAAGAATTTGGTACCTATAAAATTTGTTCTAAAGCAACTCTCTGTTTTCTAAATCAGTTTAGACAATTTAATACGTCGCATTAGATGCTCAGTGTCAGTCTCCTGGCAACCCGACATCTAATCTAGATCAGGAAGTGTCAGTAATAAATTAAGGAACCCTGATATTAATAATGCCAAATATTATTTAGCAGACGATTGAATCTTGTATTTGTCAGTAATATACAATCATTTAATTGATATAAACAAGAATAGGGTGCATTTACAGGCGAATAGAAAATCGTGAATCAAAGCTCCCATTAATTTCATCGTAAGGAGCTTTCTACGAATATATATTCGTAATATGAGCATGTTTTGTTGACTGAAATCTTTGAAGCTCGAAGCTTCTTGAAGGTCTCGGTTCTTGCAGTTTATACAGTACCAATATCAGTGCATATCGTATACAATATTAATGTGTCCTCAGGCCCCCGTTGAAGCTAGCTGGAATGCTGATGATTCGATGAAACGGTTTTCCGAAAAACTTTAACCAGAAAGCCCTGAATAGTAGAAACTCAATCGTGTTTTATTTCATTTTATTTTTAAAATTTTGGGAAAATTGGTTGTGTCGTATGACAGGCCAAATTTTAAAAGTTACTTTAGAATAGACAGTATAGTCAAAAGAAAATTATACACGTGGTACTTGATTCTTAATTGCACTGCAATAATTTAAGGAGTAAATTTCGAATGCAAAACAAGTTATACTGCATTTTGTTTCCGCCAATACTGCAGCGTAAGTGTATTCACTCTGCCATCTTACCTCTTCGGCCACAAGGAACAAACGTTCTTCAGGTACAGAATGACTAATATTTTATTTCATCGCTAGTAAAGAAGAAGTCGTAGTTTTAGTTCGTATTAGATGCGGTTAGAACCTTATTATATTTCCTTGCTTCGTGTTCTAGACTTACTAATTGAAGCATTGCCCTGCAATTACGAATCACCCTGTGCATAATCATCTGGCAAATTTGTACTTCCCATAGTCTTAATGAAATCGTTCGAGTAGAACTTTCTTCGAACTCTGCCGAGGTACAAAACTTATTCGGATAATGGATAGCTTGCCGAATTTCCCCTCGAATAATTCCACGTTCAGGAAAACTGAGTCGAGCGAAATCATTTCTCTCATTCAGTTTGAAAATTTCATTCTAGAATCAATTCGAAGTCGATTTACTATTATCCTTTAACCATCTAGAGCGGATGCCTAGTTTTCTGAATATAACTTATCAATTTATTATGCATAGTAAAAGAAGGTAAAAGATTAGGTTTTAAATTTATTTATTGAGGAAATAAAACATCACATAGAAAAAAGGGTTTGTCTAAATGGGACTATAAATTAATCATAATAATTCAATTTAAATTATACATCAGATTAAATATTTGATAAAGTGATTAGTCTCTTTAGGAAATTAAAAAAATTACTCGAATGATATTTCATGTAATCTTTTCGATGCATTTAGAAATTAAAAAATACAATTTGTTTATTCCTGATCTTTTTACTGTTGAGCCACTATAGTCTGTGAAAAAGGTGTTCAATTAAAAATTAATTCCATAGATAGTGTCATATACATAGCTTACAGTCAGTAATTAATTAATTAATTTGCTCATATTTATTAACGTTTAAAGTTACTTTGCTGCACAACCTGGCGACTGTATTACAGTTAAAATGTTCCATTGCGTGCCTAACGAATTCACACGTGGCACAATTATTTTTTAAACAAGTTACAAGCAGAATATTATACAAAAAAATTGTCCAAATAATTTCTTTCGTGATATCGCAAATACTTTCGTCGACATACCCGAGCAGTACCTTTCCTAAGCGTTGTGGTAAAGATTACTAGCGGATTTCCTTAATCTGCTTAAAATTAGAGAAGCAGCTGGGTTTCGGAATAAAATTTGAAGCCACGTGAAATTTCGAAATGGACTCCGCGAGGCGAATTTGTTTCCCTGTCGGGTTTCGAGTGTTGCTCGAGTGCGAGGGGCGACGCGAATTCTCGGTGGGGAAGGAGTTACGAATAATTTGCATGCTCCGTGACGAAGGTGCTCGGAGCTCCGCTTGAAGTTTTACGATTTACAGTAACTCCGAACTATCTATAGCGATCTCTCGATCCCGTTGGTAGGTTCAAGATTTCCCGGGAAAGTTTCCAACTAGCCAGAAAAAGAAAACGTTTCGCCATATCGATTTTAACTTATCTTACTTAAAATTACGTGAATATGTAAATTCATACCAAAATGATTCCTGAAAATACGGAATTAAACTTTCCTGGTTTCGTGTCTGAAACCATCTTGTGTTTGTTTAAAATGATCATCGAAGATGTTAAAGGTTGCTAGAGGTATGTTTTTGATGATATTTATTAAATGATAATAATGATGTAAAATCGTTAGAGATAATTAAAGAAAATATAAAAAAGAAATCGTACCGAGAAAACTCATTTTTAATTAAAAATACAGTAATAGTGTACTGAATAATATAATCGATACAGGGCAATAACGATACAAACTTAATAATTGTGTTACAACATTAGCTTCGCGTAAAAATAATTTCAACTATAAAGACCACCGGAATCGAATTTTTTCTCATTCATAAAAATGACATTTCTCTATTTTTCTTTCCTTTGAATGGGTCTGTACACATTTTTATGTTGAATGTGGTTTTTTAATTACATTAATTCTAAATGTACACATTCTTTTAGGACACACTCACCATTTTCAATACAATTTTTACACAATTTATACACGAATGAATTCCACGTTTTTCTCAAACTGGCACGTTTATCACAAAATGTTAAGTTGCTTTTTATCTTCTCTATACATTTTATGATTTTGCACAAACTTGTACACTGCTTTCCAACTTCTATTTACAATTTTTCTTCAACTAATGAACAATTTTCTCACTTTACCACACACTTAACTTTTTGATGACCCGTTCACACGTTTCCTGGAAAGTAAACAAATCCTACATATTTATGTTACCATTTTGTCGAACCGATTTCCTTTGTTGTTTATCTTCTAAATATTCTATATACGCTTAATTTTTATAATGAAAATATACTACGTGATTACAACTTTCATTAAGATTATTTTTATTAAAACTATCTGGGGATTCTCTCGAATCATAGTAAATTTTTACAGTAAATATTTAAAATTCCCTCTAATAAGGATCACATCGCGATTTTAAATCACCCTAAATCTCCGAGATCTCAACTAAACTAACGCGATTTTACATTACTGACTCATTTTGGTTCAGCTGAATCGAGAAAACTAGAAAATAAATCCTCCCTGCCGAGCACTTGCATATGTACTCGATATGAAAATACATTTTCGAATCGATTTTATTACTTCCTGTCTTTACAGAAGAATTTTCCGTTTTCTGTGTATGGTATTAATTAAGCAAAGTGATCGATTGCTTTCGTTGCACAGAGATACAGTTTACAAAGTGTAGTTACAGTTACAGTTTACGTAGCTTTCATCAGCTACGAATTTTTCTTCTCGATCGCATCGCTTAATTAAAATTCGATAGAGTTCGCGATAGTTTTCGAAACGTCTCCAAAACGAAACTTAGCAAAATTCATCCTGAAATTAACGTAGGTGGTCACCAAAGGATGAACCGTACTTTTTTAATGACTATTTCAACGTTCTGTTAGCATTGCACTCACCAGCTTCATCGGGTGTCTGAGAACGCACTGTTATTGTACCGAACTGGTGCTTTATCACTCACTAAGAAATCTGATTCTTCAAAAGCTCTATCACGATATCCAAGATGGTTCACCTAAACGGGACGTGTGGTATTTTCTGCCTGGCTAAAGGTAAAGGCTCGCGGAAGAAAACGCTGAGTGATACATTAATGTTTATCTTCCTGCGACATCACTTTTCACGAAAGTGCAACGTTGCATCTGCATAATGCAATTGCACTCTATTCAAAGAGATGCGATTCGAGTAGCTCTTCTTGACTTACGAAATGTATTGTTTAAATAAATTAGTGACTTATTTGGTCGCAACAATGCTCGATGCAAAAAGGTTTTTATTTGTGTAATCGAGAAAGTCATTTATTTAAAGAATCATGACTCAAGGGTTAAAAAATAAACATAAGTAATGCATGATTTCATATTGCATTATTCTTATTAGAATGTTCAACGAGTGTATGTTGTTAATTTAGTATTTATTTTCACGAGGCTCGTTTACTTTTCACAGAATTGTTCGTTCGAGTTGCGTTTCTGAAATAAATATTTTACAACAGAGATTTGAGAGAGAAAGGAAATTCATGAATATTTACGATATAATTTCTGGTTAATATGTTTATGATATGAATATTTATTAAATTCACAACAGACACGTTCGACATTATATAATTAAAATTAATTCTGTTCCTTTCCTTAAAAATCTTTTTCTGCTTTCGAATGTATCAATATTATGAATTAGGAAATTGTTTAAACGACACTTACAGTTAAACTACAGATTTTATGCACTTATGCAAAACAAACTATAAATATTATTATTAATAGAATGTATTCTACATAGATTATATATATATTTTTTGTATGTTTTCCATAAATGTATAAAATTCGCAGTCTAATTATAGTTAATATCCTTAATTCAGTAAGAAAGGAGGATGACGAATTTCCGTTATACTGCCACTTCCGTGATCTGGATGTTCAATTTTGTAAATTGCTCTAGAGAAAACCCTCAAAGTCGGCTGTTATTGGCAATTACCGAAAAATAGACAGGAGAAACGTGTATCTGTTAAAGAAAACACCGCAAATACTTCACTGGCACGATCTCAACGAGATTTCACAAGTCACTGTCACCCGCTATTCCCCTGCGAATCGACCAAGTAACGCAATTAACATAACGTCGCTGGTAATCAACCTTGAGCATTTCGATTTGAAACTCCTCGCGAGATTCTCGACGTCACGTGTCTGAGACGTAACAGCATGATCGCGATCGGATCCAGCTTGAATCGATCAATTAGCGAGCAGTCGAAATTGCGAAAGAGCATGCGCGGAACACGTATAGCGATGGGCGTGATAAGTATATCACTAGTCTTTCTCATTATTTTCAAGTAATTCGATGCTCGGATATTTATTTCGAAACAGACCTGGTCATTTTTTAAATAATATTAATTGAAATATTATTTTGAGTAACAGGTTGTTTATTTTAGAATGATTTTCATTCTTTACAAGTGAAATTATTTAAAATATTATGCCAAGAAACATGTTATTTTACTTTATATTTATTTGAAATAATTGTGAAATTGTTCTCAAAAATGATGTCAGGTGAAATCATAAGTACAACTAGGATTTCGAATTCTAAGGTGATGAAATAGCAACCAAATTCATGTTTGTTATCCAAACTCAAGGAGAAATAAATGTATCGACTATTGTGAAATTGTCTATGTTAAATTACTATTCGATTATTAGAAATGTTCTCCTGAAAACATTTTTGACGATATTAAAGAGACCCAGACAAAAATCTCTTGAACAATGATAATAGAGGGATTACTTCTTTCATTAAATTTAAAACAAAAAAAAAACAGCCAAACAATTCATTATTTGAAATAGCTATTTCAAATGAATTGGTATTATTTTTCTTTTCAAAGAACTGTATTGAAAATAAGCGTCCACAATAAATTATTTCAAGTAATTACTTCTCATTTTCGTTTCAATTAAAATCTTCCCAAGTCTGTTATAAGGACATCGAGACATTCGAATAGGTATCGATAGCTTCTACTACTCAAAGAATCATTCGTGCTCGTGACACTAAAATTCTTCGCCACCAAGTACCGATGCTGCATAATCATGGTCGTGTACCATCGCTAAATACGTCGATTCGTGTTCAGAGTCTCCGAAAGTGGGACAAGCACGTGTGGGGGAATATGCGTGTGAGACGAGTGGAAAATCTGTGGAAATTTCAACCGCGAAATAATAGCCGGTCGGGGAAACTTGGGCTGACAGGAAACGTCAGCCGACTGAGGGGCACTTTCTCTAGAGCGGCTTCGAACGTCGAAGGAACTAGTTCTCGAGTTTGGTAGTGTGAGTAGCGTATTTCCGGTTGGCAGGGGAAGCCTCTTCACCTCGCAGACGAGCTCCGTCACGGAGGCCACCAGCGACGAAATTGACATTGATATCGAAGAACCGCAAAGGGTCACCACGTAAGTATACTTTCCCATAGTGATTTTCCGCGTTCTCCGCGAAAAACTCCGCGTTTCGGAATGGGAAGAAAGGAAAACGACGTTTCGATGCAAATTGATTTTCGCGATACTCGTACGCCGGCGGTCCTCAATATTCATCGCTGGCAGGCTGGGTAAAAAATAGAACGTGTGTTCGCGAGGGTCAATTTGATTTCAATTTAGATCTGATGTGGGATCACGCTTTACTTGGTGCGAACGTGACAAATGTTGTAATAATAATACTTGATGCGAAAGGGTATTACATTCTTTTTTAACGCGAGTAACATTCTTTGTGTTATAAATATAGTTTCGTATTTGGTTAAATATTAGAAAGCAACTGAAATTATTAATTACATTAAGCTGATAGGATAAAAAAATATATTATGTGTATATGTACACATATATATGTGTTGAGTTGAGTAAACTCCTTCTGTTTTCAAGTCAGTTAAAAATGTTAATTTTCAATATATTTAATTGATTTCTGGTAAATGCTTTTAGTCTTTATTAAACAAGCTAGAGAAGAAAGATGCAACTGTTTAATGTAAAATTTAATTCTCTTCAGAATATACTCGAAAGGTTTTACTAATACAGTTTGAATTACAAGAACAGACAGACAACCAACCTGTTGTAAATGCTTTAAAGAATCAAAATATGTCGAACACCAAACATATTAAATTGGATTTGGCTCTTCAAGATTTTTGGAACTTTAGTCCTTACTAGATAAGCTAGACAAGAAGTTGATACAACTATTTAATGTGAAATTTCAATCGCACTAGGATATACTCGAAAAGCTTTGCTGATGGATTCTGAATTACAAGCGAGATATCCTAAAGAAGTGTAAATTGACGGGTTGGCAGAATGCTACTCTTTCCTCTATCTTTCAGTCTGGCCATCGCTGGAATATCGTTCGACTATTTTACGCTTACGTTGGGCTAGATAACAACGGGCAAAATTAGGGCGTAGGAAAGCCGTGGAGCCTATATCTCCATGCAAATTACTTTCATTTTGCATGCCGAATCGATATTACCGGAGAATTTTCGTCGAGCAGGGTACGGTCGGTCGGCAGTACACGCTGGAAATGTTTTGAGACAGCAAACCGCGACATATACATATACTCGAGTGCATGCATTCGATTCATCGACTGCCGAGGCTTTCACCTTTGAATCCGCAGTTTGGCTGACAAATAACCAGGACTGAATTTTCCGATAGTCCTGTGCCTGAACTTTGTGCTTTTTAATTATTAATTGGAGAGAACACGCGAAAATGTTGAATTTTGTTAAATTTGTTATTATTGTAGAAGATAGACAAGAAGATTATAAAGTTCTTTTTATGTAGAATAGATATTCTTCCAAAATTTTGGATGTGTATTCATTATAAATTCTTCAAAAAACGTATATTGGTTAAGAATTCAAGTCAAATTATGCAGAATAAATTCATAAATTCTTTTATAGATTAAAATATTGCTCTAAAATCTCCCTAAACAACATTCCGTGAAATGTGTAAAAGAACCGAATTTGTATCGCCTTCCAAACATAAATGACCAGGTTACCTAAAATTGTCAAGTGAGACAAAAATTGATGGATACGCCAATGAAGAACACAGAAAAGCTAATAGTTACGCCAATGAATGTTGTCGAGTCTCTCCAAGAAAAAGTTCCGTTAGACAAGGTCGTCTACGAGGTCGTTCACGGTCTCCCCTATTTCTCGGAATCGCGTACGCATTTCGAGTATTACGTGTAGGCCATTTAAAGCTACCCTTTCATTCATATCAATCTATTACTACGAAAACTTTAAACTGTTATAACTCTGCTTAGAATCGTCGGATTCGATTCAAACAAAACTCAAATTGAAGAGCGCAATTTCTCCTGCCTAATAAATGTCCATTATCAGTATTAGATCATCTTAAGGCTTGTTTTATTTATTGCCACTGTAAACGCGAAATATAATTACGGTTTAACAGTTGGCATGACGTGACTGCTACGAAAAATTGTTTATTAATTTGTTTAGATGGTCGACATGTCTGGTACGTTCTAAAAGAATAATTAATGAAATGCACTTTCTATGACTGTTTATCGATTATTATCTTATACTAATATACAATTCTGGAATAATTAAGTGCTAAAAGCTTGAAAGTACGTTTACAAGAAAGTAAATGAAAATCTGGTACTCGAAGTAATTCGAAATTGACATTTCGCGATCATATAGACTTATAGACTCTAAATTTTAGAGTAAAAGCACCAACAGTGAACACCTTCAAGTCACTTTTCTCACAGCAATTCTTACAATTTATTGGATCGTAGTGACTTCACAATTACCTCTCTATATAATAAATAACACGTTTTGTAATACGTATCACTTGTTGTTATTTTCTGCATCGCTTCTCAAATTAAATCGTCCATGTTCGTCAAGATGTTCCCAACCATTTCTTCTCATTTTCTCCATTCCCTTGCTCCTTTCTCCTTTTGGCGTATCATCGCGAGGTAGGTCTTTATAAAATCCCCATGAACGCCCTCCCGTGTTCCTTTTGCTAACTTTTTTGCATTTCTATTTTCTCCATCTGCTTTTGTGTTATAGCCAGCTTCTTCGTTTGTGGAACGTAGCTCATTTTCTACTTCATTCGCTTTTCTATTTTCTTCATTTTCAGCAGCCTTCAAAGAAAAGAATTCGCCCCGTTTATCACAGGTAAACCATTCTTTCTTCCAACATTTATTTAGTTCGCACTCAAAAACCACATTTTTAAATATACGTGTACATACTCTAAACTAAAATTTCGATTAATTTTCAAGGAGTTTCAATATTTGTTATTAATAGTCTACAACCTCGCGGTCCACGGAATTATAATTTATTTAGTCTCTGATGTATTATCAGATACTTTTAAATATTATATAGATAACGTTTAAATATTGAAGGGTATTCAACCATAAGAATCGAAATCAATTTACTTAATCTGCTTATTAAAACATTCGCTATTAAAATTAATGCAGTGAAGTCGTCC
This sequence comes from Hylaeus volcanicus, assembly GCF_026283585.1. Taxonomy (NCBI): domain Eukaryota; kingdom Metazoa; phylum Arthropoda; class Insecta; order Hymenoptera; family Colletidae; genus Hylaeus; species Hylaeus volcanicus. The sequence goes on along the minus strand of NC_071976.1, from coordinate 8,751,829 downwards.
GCTTTGGATTTATGACGCAATTATAATTGAACAGAGCCTGCATCGATAAATTAAAAATTAGTGGCAAAGACGAAACGAATTACGTGAAACATCATGGAAAACGATCGCCATCGCGCGGCATTGACATTTCCAGAAACTCCGTTCTCGAAAGAGGGATGTAACAGCTGCCTCGCGGTGGTGGCTCTCGTGAAAGGCTTTTTTTTCTTGAAAAGTACAGAACGTAAGTGCTTTTTTCACCGGTGCATTACTCGGCTTCACGGACGGCCTACATTCTTTGCCGTGCGCGGTACTCGAACCCCTAACACAAAGAACATCGCGTCCAGATTTCCTCTCTCTTCTTCGCGACGCATCCCTTCCGTTTGATACTCGAACCGTGTTTCTTCTTTTACCCTTTTATTTGGCCACGCTTTCCCTAGCTTTGTCATCAGGATGCGAAATCGTTTCAGAAAGTAGCCGCGACCGCGGTTTCTCGAGCCACGACGATTTAAATTTGCGAATTAGTGAAACTGTACAGTCGAATTGCTATGAAAGTGTCTCTTCGAAATTTTAATTACATCATTTAATTAATCGCATGCATGTCCAGCTTGTACAAAGATAGCATCGTGTTTATTTTGTTTAAGGAACATCCATTTTTTAAAAAAAAGATACGTATACATGTGAAATAAATTCGTTATTCATCTCGATATAACTACCAATTTCTGAAAACGAAAGTATCGCGTACACCGAGGGTGTTCTACACGAACATAAAAACTTCGTTGTGTATTATTTTATAAAATATTTGTCCACGCACGTTTCGTATTGATTCTCCAAACCAATGCAAACTATAAGTGCATGCAATCCCCGATCTATTGATTACGTAACGAACAAATATTTGTTCACCCGACCACAATACTCGAGTAAAGTTTTACCCGAACGAAGCCTTGCTCGAATGAAAACTCGATAATCGTTATCTACGTGAGGCTGGCACCGAACGCTGCGAAAAAGCGTCTTTACTCGGCGGTAAGCGGCGTCGAATCGTAAACATCAAGAACGACCACTTGCCTCGAGAATGTCCTCTCAACTGCTCGTCAAGAGTAGGTGGCTGGGTAGTTGGGTACGCGTGTCGTCTGAAACCACGTTGAGGGACTGAGAACCAATAGCGGAGAGTGTTTCCATGTAATTCGAAGCATCGACAGCCAAAGTTACACGAACAGTCGGCGGCCGACATCGTCTTCCTTGAAATAATAATTATTTTACGACGGAGACGTCGCGTGTTCCGAAATTGTAGATTCAGGACGTCACTGTTCCGTCGATTTCATTTTATGCTTTTGTCGAGCTCTTGCATTTTTTTCGATTGTCACTTAAATCACTTTCGAGGAGTGCTGCAGCTGATAAAAGGGAGGAGGGTGGGCTCTAAACAATACATAGACACTGTATAACGTTTAACCGAGAATTTGGACGTTTCTGTTTTCAAATGAAAGTGTCTTTACCTTATAAATATTAAATAAAAAGTGAGTAATGTTATGTGCTCTGTTCGCATTAGTACACGTTAGTATATTTATGGCAAACGGATTGCATGTCTACTCTTTGTTAAATGTTCACTTTTATTTGATATAAATAACTGTCAGCTGTTTCTTTACGTCGCAAAAAATATCACAACTTCCTCTACTCTATGCCTGAATTAATTATTCTATTTGTATAAACGTTGTATGTCAATGTCTATGTGTCGACGGAGAATATTTAGAACCCTTTCAGGAAAATAGTTGAAATGTCAACTAAAATAGACAGATGAATTGCATACTAAGCTTTTAGATTTTAACAAAAGCTCACTTTACATAAACAACAACAAAACTTATTTCAACACACTGAAACACCACTTCATCAGAAGCTTATATGTAAATATATAAAGTGAATTATGGTGAGGTATACATTGGAATAATAAATAAAGTAAAGTAAATATTAATACAAGTCACTGTACATCTAAATAAAAACCGAAATCGAAGCAAACGAACTGGAATAATTCGACCCTGTGTCTCCAACGAATTTCAAATTAGTTTCTGTTATTTGCACGCCCGTTACATTACGTAAGAGCCGTCGAGGGGAAAATCAATCGTACCCGATCGTAAATTAACGACAACGAAACGTGACCTCGATAAAAATGACAGTCATTCGGTGATAATACCCATTCCGAAACGTGCTCGCAGAGGTCACGAGCTATACTTCCGAATCAAGCATTTCCTTCGCTTTCAGGTTGACGGAGGCGCACCGAAACGCCATAAGGGCGATCAGAAAGATCAAGTACTTCGTGGCGAGACGGAAATTTCAGCAGGCACGTAAGCCTTACGACGTGCGCGATGTCATCGAGCAGTATAGCCAGGGTCACCTGAATATGATGGTCCGAATCAAGGTGAGTATTCTTGTCTACAGCGTTGGGACATGCTCGCATCTTCTCGAGCCTAGAATTTCAAGTTCGATACCCAATTTGGTCCGATACCCACAATTTAAAGGCTTCGAGACCCAAGTTCAGACGTTAACAAGTTTAAAGTTTCATCCCTCGACAGTTCCAGTTCCGACATATTGGAAGTCCAAGCTCGTAAGACGTTCTAAAGTCCTGGATAGTCTCCATTAATGCACGAACGATCGCGATGGTTAGAGAAATTTCCAAGTTGGAACAATTTAAAGATTCAAGAGGTTCAAAGAGATTTCGAAGTTCAAGCGTTAACAAGCGCGGAGTTTCAGTTTTTAACAGTACCATTCCCGATATATTGGAAGTGACAAGTTCGCAGAGTATAGAAGTTTGTCGAGTATGGGTAGTCCTCATTAACATTCGAACGAACCCGATGATTACGGAAGTTTTGGAATTGATACGATTCAAAACTTGCAGAAGTTCCATCCTTAGTATCAACTTGTCCTGAAACATTAATTACGGTTCTTCCTTGTTAGGTGTTGCTGTAAGGATGTCACTGTAGGTTGGGAGTATCAATGAGAATGTTTAGGGGGTTTCCTGAATTTTGTATATGAAGGTGCGATGGGAACTCCTGGATCGATTTTGTGGTTTCGTTTATTCGAGTCGAAATATTTTATTCTGAAAGAGATCAATGCTACACGTGGCACTAAATACAAAATTAAATAATGATATTTACCTTGGTAATGTCCATACAAACACAGATTAATAATATTTACATAGAAAATTACAAGGTGGTTCAAAACATTAGGTCGTCCTAAAAGTTTATGCCACTTATACTTTTGCTACTCAAATTAATACGTGAAGCACACCCTTAAGTGTTATCAAAAAAATAATCTTTCAGATTTTTTCGATATAATAATATTTTTGGCCTACATTTGGTCATATATTTACTTGGCCAATAATTTATTTATTTATTTATTTGATGCTTTTAAACCAAATATGGTTTATATAGCATACGTGTCATAACATATCTTAATGCGCCCTTTTTACATACATTAACTTAAAACTAATTTGTGTAGCGTCTGTGTGCTTACATTATTTTAATGAAGTAAAATTATAATAATAATAATTATTTAATTTAAATTAAATTTAAATTAAGTTAAATTCTTATTGCGCATCGCTTAATAAATTCAAATATAATCATCTGACATTTAATATCTGGACCGCATAAGAAACACCTCATACAAGTCGGGAGGTAGTATTTGCGACGGTGAAGCGCTGTTATGAGGGTAACACGTTCATTTTCATATTTTGGACATTGCCAAATGACATGATCTAAATGTTGACTTTCAGCACCACATTCGCAAGCACTGTCTAAAAGGCCAATAATTTATAAAACATTTAACAGTAACGATAGAGTTTCGCTCAAGTATTCTTACTTTAAGTAACTACCTCGAGTGCATTTTCTTTATTCATCGAACAACCCGCTGCACTTTACTTTCCTTCGTTGAAAAGTAAAAAAGTAAAACGTTGGAGTTGAAGCAATTTCGAGATCAAGAATATTTATAATGTATACACTCGAGTACCGAAACTTTAAATTTACACGATGTAAATTCGTGGCCACGAAACAGTTTCGAAATATTCGGCTCTGGTTTATCGCAGCGAGCATCCAGGGTGGAATTTTGATTAAGGGAAAAACCGACTGCTTTGAGACGCTCGGAAATCTTGGTAGTTCCTTTGGTAATACGAATATTAATGTTTACACGCGCACCTGTACACGCCAAACAGCGCAGCGGGATCGTAAAGGGGAATATTCTTCTTGTCAAAATAAGTTCGTACAGCATAAGCAAGTTTCCTTGTGGAAAATTTCAGGAAGAATTCCTTCTACGTTGATCGAACACTATTGTACTTATTCCAGTGGAAACTGAATGTTTAAATTATAAAACCCTTTTAAATTATACGGAGTGTTCTAATTATTTATGCAACTGATTGTTCATAAAGTTTCCATGAAATTGACGAGTTAGTCCTAAAATTGAGCAGAATAAGTCGAATATTTATTATTTCTATTTTATATATTTTAATCTACTTTAGACATCTTAGATATTTGAAATATTTTAGATGTTGCATATTTTGGTGACATTGACGTGAATGAGAGAATACATTTTCCATCTAGCAATCGAGCTTTCCCCATCCCGAAGCTTTCGATGGATGATAAAAATTTACGAATTTTCGTGATTGACGCGAGTAACGCTAAGCATTTCAGGCAACCACCGGAGGTTAGGTGGGATGACAAAGGCAACAGTAGTATCGTGCACCGTTTCTCATCGGGGAAATGCAGATTGCGCGTCGACAATTATTACGTCACTGCCAATCGAGGAGTGAATAAAGCCAATGTCAAACCATAGAACAATGAAGTTGTCGATACACGGAACACTCCAACGGCCGGGTGACTTGATCCGGTGTCGACATAATAGTGTGCCAATCTGTGGAGCGTATCGAGCATCATCGTGCATGCGCTTTGACACTTTAAGAAAATTGGAAACGTCTCGAGACGTAGACGGATTTGAAAATTCCAATCGTGAGTCTTAAGGAATCAATAGGGGTGAAACCATTTATATGTTTAAAATAATATTTGATAAATTTATAAGTTAGAGTTTTAATTTCTCCGCAATTGATCCTGCTTCTCATCGTAGCTTTAGTGAAGAGATTTTTGCATTGCATTGAAAAGTCATGTAATAATAGAAAACGAAATTATTATGTAATCCATTTTGGTAGCAAAAGGTCCTTTAAAAATTATTTTACTCCTCTTCAAGAATAAATGAAAAGTATGATTCATATTGAACCCGTAATAACGCATCTTTCCTAACTATATTTATTCATATAACAACTGAAAACAAAACGTAAAAATAATGATATCTTTTATATTTACATTTTTATATTTAATATCAACACACGCATGAATCGTTACTTTCGGGTAACAAAGGCTGCAATTTACGTACTGCAAAATATTCAATTAGGGATGCTGAATGTCACGGTATCGTTATCGTATATACGTCCTATTATCACGATATTGAATACCGCACTGTGAGTTTCCCTCCGCAATTAATTTGTGCGCGATTATTATTATGTAACAAGATATCTTCGTTTTGTCTTAATTTTCGATCAGTTAGAAGTGAATCGAAAATTTCCCGAGCGAAATACATCCCGCCAGGTCGACCGGAAGTAACGCGAAATCATCACGATTATTCGAGCGAAATAGTCGACCGTGGCAATCTAACTTCCACGGAATATGCGGCCCTTTGTTCTAAGAGGGGAGTTTCGAGCGAATGAGGCTTTATTATGTATCCGTAAAATCGATAACACCCTTAAGCCTTCGTGCTGGCACGATTTGCGTTTCCTGCTTCCTCGAGATTTTCAACTTCGCGAAGAGACGGTCGATATCCAGTTACCGCGTTAGGTTCGTCAGCTACCACAAGGTCGCCAAGCAGGTTACACGGGAAATGAAAGTATTGGATTTATTTAACACACTGCCAAATGTTACGTTCAGATATTCAAAGCTTTATACACTCTTATCAAATACAAAAGTTTCTTTTCTTACAACATAAAATTTATTCTTAATAAAATTAAACGCCTGAAAAATTAAAATTCTACAGTACTGACATTGCAATTTTCTTTAGTTTAGCATACTGTTAGATCGAACTATATAACATTGGATTTTCTCTCAAATTGTTCGTTAATTTGTTAACAGGCATCAGTATTATCTCCAACATAATTGATTCCATTGCTATCAACGGCCCACAGCCGTCAAACTGAATCGATATTACCTTGTTATTGCTGTCGTGGAAAATTTCTAGTGTTTTCCCTAATTAAATCGATTAATTAATGGTTATTAGTGCACAATTAACTACGATGTTTCAATGATTCACGTATTCCCCCCGAGGATAACCAACGTCACGTGTATTTCTGACAATTTGTCAACGCGATGCGACCTAATTTGAACCTTTTGTACGAGCCTACACGAGGTATTCCAAATTCATTCATAATTTTTTAGGTTAATTATCCGTGTATATATTGTACTGCGTGTTTCCAGAAACAAAAGTTCAATGTTGTTTCATCCCTTAATCTGCTTAATGTATGAAAGTATTTAAATTGTTATTCAAATATCATTTTATTTCGTTAATCGTGTTATTAAAGCTAAATACCAATGCCTCATAGTGTCCATTGAATATAAACATTTGATGACGTAGCATTGGATGACGTAGCGTAGATTTCAATGGTAATTCATTTAATAATTATGGAATGACCTGATTCTTGTAATTATCGAAAGGAACTTATCGTCGATAAAATTAATGATCCGCTGTATTCTTTTATTTCTCGACGTAAAAACGAGAGATATGGACATTAATTCTTTTCATAGAAATCAATAAACCGGTAAATCCTAACTCTGCACCCCAGAACCAAATTACTCCCTCGGGAAGGAAAGTCCCCACGCTATGATTAGCCAAAATACGAGCCCCATGAAAGTGATGAAATATTCATGGATGGACAAAATTCGTGTTGGAAACAATGTCGAAAAATTGATTCTTAAAATTTCCCTAGAGTTGCGATCTCCTAGGAGACGCAGACGCGAATACTCGTGCTTCCAATATTGGTACCGAGTTTATGATTGGGTTTAATCTTCTCAAGTAGGTACTTGTGTTGATCGGATTTCGTGCCGATTTGGCAGTATCGATGATTTTCAATGGTACCTATACTATACGTACGCACGTTAACCATACCTTTTCACAGGAGTTACAAAGGAGATTGGATCAGACCCTGGGCAAGCCTGGCAGCTATCTGGCCGGAATCGACCGGGCAGGCAACGTGAAGCCGATGACGATAGGCGCACGCTTGTACAGGGTTGAACAGCAGGTGAGACCCCCTCTCTCGCTGTTTGTTTATTTTAACAATAATGCTCCCATTACTCCAACACTTAGAAGGAACATCAGCTGGGTCATCGCATGTTTGATTTCGTTAAGCATCGATCAAGTATATTTTCTTTGTGTTTACTTCAATTAATTTTAAATTATATTATTTTTATTGATTTCGATGATCGCTCCTTTTACTCGTTAAATATAAACTATTATTTTCCGAAGGGACCCTGTAGTTTTAGACCCTAAATGCTTGCAGAATATAAGACTAAATTCTCATTTCCATAATATTATGAATGGTAATAATATTTTATTATTGGCACCAGTATTTATATTCCTATTCCGATCTATGTTTCTCTATTAATATACTGCTGTCACTGTGCACACTGTTACTATTCTACAGATATAATTTCATGTCCATAAGGAATATTGTCCCAGGCTAATAAATATATATGTATCTATCTATCTGTTTTGAGTTTCGTAGCAGAGATTCGAATAACTGAGAAACCTAATACTCGGATAGAATTCATATCCGTTGCCACTGTTTGAATCAGTTTTTAGACTGCAATGATAACGTACAAACATTGAAAACAACTATGTGTAATATTCATCACGAAACCCATCGTATTTCATTTCAAAACCATTTAAAAAGGAAATCAAACATTCTTCTTTATTCTGTCATATGTAATTAACGACAGCAATAGGATTAATAAGTAATACGCTGAAATTTATGCGTTTTTATCTATGCCCTCTATTGAAGTCCGTGTAAAGTAAGATTACGAAATTAATGTAGAATAATTTTCATGCGGATCTTTATGCATTTATAGAAAATTTGAATGCGCATGAACCTACAAAATGCAAACAATATGCAAGAATATAAAAAATATTGAAAGTAAAGTTCAGGTTATAACATTTACAGAACAAAATAAATTCCTATTTAGGTACAATTTTTGTAGCCACGTTCGCGAAGATTTTATTTTGCACAAAGATCCGCAGTCTAGTCATTAACAATATTATCTATCAATAGCAATCTGTACGAACCGTTATATTCGGGTACTGTTATCGATTAATTAAACACTCGATTACCTGATGAAATTGATTCAATCAAGAGGATTAGTCTCAAGTATTTTCCCCAGGCGTGTTTCTCATTTTTCTGCACGAAATGCTCGTAAGCCCTCCACCTTATTCCTCCACCCTAGAGAATTGCCGATGGATGAGTGTAATGGGGCATATGATTCTCAATTTTGAAGAAACCTTTACAGCTGTAATTCTGCTTCTCATTCGATCGAGTTAAATTACAGTGATGAGTTTAAAAATGAAACATCTACGTCAACTGGTGTAGCGTCGAGGTGTGAATTCTTTACTTTCAAGAATAATTATAATGGTACTTAATAGTACAATTAGGGTGGTTTAGTTTCAAGGGGTTGTACCCTTATAAATGTTAACAAAATCAATTATCATTATAGTGCACAGAAATCAAACGGATTAAGGGTGTACTATTTCTTCCTGGGATAAAAATGAATTTTCTTATTTATTACTATGCATGTTGCTTAAGATCTGAGTTAGATCTGGGTTAAATCTTTAAAATATTCCTATCAATATATTATTAATATTAATTTTTATACAATTCGATCAGGATAGTTATCTTATAAAATCTTCTATATATATATAGAAGATATATTTGTCAGTGAAGATATATTTTCTTATTATTATTTCTTATATATATATATATAGAAGATTTTATGAGATAACTATCCTGATCGAATTGTATAAAAATTAATATTAATAATAT
>NC_071976.1:8700191-8742641 GCF_026283585.1 Hylaeus volcanicus | reverse complement strand
TATATATATATATATATATATATATATATATATATATATATATCTTAAAAAGAGTGCCCCCTCAATGAAGCAGAAGCAGTCAGATCAAATTAATAATCACAAAATGTCTCACCCTTCGGTGACCTCTCCCCACGACCATAACTTATCAATCTATTCACTCGATCCTAGAAAAAAAAAAACACTTGCCCCCGAGGTACCCAGAGCTCTCGCCCTCGTTCTCGGAAGATCGATTCTCACTTGGAAATTTCTGTCCGCAGTTGTCCGTGATGGACAAGAAATTGGACCAGCTGGTCTACGTGCTGAACGCGGTGGCACAAAAGCAACAAATACCCCTGAGGAGTATAGAGGACGACGTGTAACAGGAAGCCCCCGGCAAGCTCGTGCCATCTGTTTCGCGATCACCGGCAATCCCGTGGACTTTACCTCGCGTCACCATAACCAACATCGCTCCGAACATGCTCAGCAAGAGCGGCTGACGAGTCGCTCGCCTCGATCGGATACGAGCCAAGGACGCCTCTGTCCGAGAATGATTTCGTCGAGACCCTCGATACAAAGGGCGAAGCTACGGCTCGAGGTGACAAACGATTCGAATGTAACTGGACGAGCCGAATCCATTCGAAGAGCAAAGTGAAAGAAAAACGACCGCTGAAAATGAGTAACTGGATCGATAAGGGATTAAGGTTGATGTGTCAGAGGTCGTTACGATTAGGCTCGTACGAGGCTGGTACGATTAGGTTCGAGGGTGGAAACTGGGTGAGGTACGGAGATTCAGGTGGAAGAAAGGTGGAAGAGGTGAATAAGCGAATGGTGGAACGAAGGTGAACGATGAAATTCGAAAATAGAAGACTGAACGACACAGTTTGTTGCGTATCGAAGTAGAGTCGATTTAAGGTTTCGATTCGGGGAGGTTTAGTCTAAATTTTGAAGCGAAAACTGAGGATCGACGTGTGTAATTTGTGTTAATTAAAAAAAGCTGAGGGAGAATGGGTAAAGAAAGTATAGAAAGCGAAGAAGAGTAGACGATGAAGGTGAAAACAGTGAAAGTGGAGGATGAGGAAGTACGAAGAACGTGGAAACAGAAGCTGGAAAATAAAAAGAAAGATTGATTAGTGCAAACTTATACGACCATATTTCAATCTCCCATCGTCCACCAGTATCGATCGGGGTTCATTAAAATTGTGTAACCAAATAACAGTGGAAAATAAAAGAGAACGCCTAGAGAGGAGAAAAATCCTCTGCGTCAGTGATTCGTTAGTTAAAGTAATTTAATTTGAACTCGAATACGAAAGCTGTGTAAGTGAATAATTTGTACAAATTTGAATGATGGACGAACAACTGGATGGATAGAGGAATGGAGAAATTCGCAATTCATTATCGATATTTTGATTAATTCAATTTTTTCTGAAAAAAAAGGTCGACGTAAATTGAATTTGTTTTGAAGTTAATGCCGCGGAGCAAATTGTAATCGTTTCACGAACAGTATTCTTGACAGGGCCAAACGAAGGGATGAAAGTTTCGAAGCTTCCGAGATCCGTATTTTCTTGCGTGTAACTTTATAACTATACACGTAATTCCATCAAGATCCGGAGCAACGTTGGAGCGAGGGAAATTAGCAATGCCTGCGGAGACGTTGAATTTTTAATAGAAATGAGAATTGCCATGAGCCTGGAATCAAAGGTGAAGACACATTAATAGATCAACATTTCAAACTGTCGTTAATTTAACTTTCTGGCCCAAGAAGAACGAAAAAAAAATTGATAATAATATAAAATCCAGGAAGGACGAAATTTTGTTGTAGCAATTTTATTTAACTTGTAAATAAAACAGGCACAGGAGAATTTTTTAAAATACATGAGAAGGCTAAAGAAAGGATGCAAGATTTTTCCGAAACTACTGTAACAATACAAAATTTACAAAGTACGAAATTTCAAGACCTCATCATCTGTAGCAGCAATTTTACTTAGTTTGTAAATAAGACAGACACAGGAGACATTTTTTAAAATACGCGAGAAGGTTGAAGAAGGGCTACAGAAATTTTCCGTGACCAAGAAGACCACTATTCGATGAAACGATTCAACTTTGGATGGTTTAGAGTCAAAGCAGATGCGTCCAGCGAACGAATCGCCTCTGCAAAAATGAAAACTCAACGAAGCCAGTAACAAAAATAAATACTCCCTCCCTCGTTTCCTTTGACATTCGCACCTCGTCTCAAGAAGAGCAGATCAGAGCTCAGAGATTCCCACGTCCAGCAAAATCCGAAAGCAGTCGACAGTTGCTGAGAGTCCACGGGAGCGACGAAGCCCGCGTCGTCACTTCGATACTTCCGCAGCCGTAGGATCGGTGGTCCTCGAGGAACCATTCGCAAAACGATCACGCTAAACGCACAGGAACGATTTTTCTCTTCGAACGAACGAAGGACGAGCCACGTCGAGTTTTGTGAAACGAGAAACGCGCCGGTTTCCCTGCATCGTGCGCCAGGTGAATTAATCGAAGCTTCGTCATCGCGATGAACGATCCTCGATCGCCAAATCCGGCGTTTCTCGCGTTTCGAGGGCCGCACGATGGAGCCTTGGCTCGTAGGCGAATCCACGGATCGAGACGCAGAGGCCGAGATTACGTAGAAACGTATGCGGTAGGGTTTGTAGTTTCGTAACGAGAGCTAATCGAGGCTGTCTCCATGTAATAACGATGAAGGAAAACGGATATGCAAACGTATTGGGAACATCAATCGGGCCAACTAGGAGTAATAGAGAGGAACAATAAGCAAGTAATGAAACAAACAAACAAACAAAAAATAAAGAAACTTCCTAGACGATACATATTATATCTAACTAGGCTTATCGTAACGTAACTTCTAGTCTCTGCTGGTAATAACGATCAATTATTAAGCCTTAAATCTAATAATCACGAACTTTGGTAAATTCAGCGTGTCGAGTCGCGTACGCGAGTTGTACAAAAGCGGTGTCGAGTTACTCTTACTTACCTTACTCGTATTTGATCGATTTTTTCAATTTCTAGCACAAACGCGGAACTTGCCGAGTAAATAAAAAAAAAAAAAAAAAAAAAACGAAAACCTGAAAAACAGTATGCTTATATGAAAATATCCTCGTACGGTTCTCCCGGTTTTTCATGATCGCATCCCCCTCTTCGCTGCGGGCGTTTGTTCCCTTCGAGAAACTCGAACGTGTTCGCGATGTGTGTTCGAGGTAATCTTTCAACGTGGAGCTTCAGGAACTGCGCTTTCGTTTAATTATCCATGATTTACTCACATTGTACCTCGCATGAGAATTTGGTTTAAAACTGCCCTTTAGGATAGTGTTTTTGTCATCTGGACCAGACCTCTACCAGGTCTAAATGTGAAATACTTTTTTTTCGTATTGTTTTTATTTGTCGATATGATATTTTTATATGTCTTATTGTGATTTATTTGCTACATTTATTTTACACGAAACAACATTTCAGTTCATACTATCAGACTGTGAATATGTATGCATTTATGACAAGTGGAAATATGAGGAAAATTATAATATATATATTTAATGTCAACAATAGCACACACATTACATTGTCGATAAAATAATCTGTATCATTAAAAATATGAATTTGCATACACATTCACAGGCTACGTATTATAACTCAGATTGCAATTCTTGTTGACTTGTTTACTTAGATCAGCAGTCTTACTCATATTTGATATTTGGTACAATGTATCAGCGTTAATGTTTATTATATAAACGACATAAAGGCCAGTGGATTTTCCCATTTCTCATGCGAGGGTAAGTAGATAGCCCGAGTGAGCTCTGTAAAAATCATTTCTCTTCTGTTGTACCCTTGTCTCGAGTCCTAGGGAATTATACGGTATTAAGCATTTAAATGCCTCCACGCTGAAGGGTTAATCGCTGGCCTGCACAGGGTGTTCGTGGAATACATGGCAAAGCTTCTGCAGTCAGTTGAAACACGGTCGAAGAGCCCTGGTGTACATCTAGTGTCATCAATTTTTATCATTTGACAAGAATGTGAAATATTAAACCTCATAAATTTGTTCGCGATTAAAAGCAGTATTTTTTCATAATATTTAACACTATACAAGACATAATAATTGTGATACATTTGAGAATATCTATTGTTTCTTACAGCATCGAGAATATGTAATTAATAATTAATTATGCAAGACACATTTGTTGTGATAAAAAGGATATTTATCTTACCTTATAATATCGAGAATGTATAATTAATAATGAATTATCAACAACCTCTGTCGTAAAACTCGTGAGGTATCAGTTACATAATACAATCTATAAACAAATGGTGAAAGGTAGACTTAAAACTAAATTAATATTTGAATCCACAAGAAGTACACATAAACATTCAACAACAAATTTAACCATTCTTCAAACTTTGTAAATCAAGAAATAATAATTCCCTTAAATATTTTCGAGCTAACTTTCAGACAGGTTCAGAGAAGCAATCCTCGTATCAGCGTGCTGTAGATGCTTGACCCTTTCCACGAGACCACTGTAAAGTACGTACATTGCATACCAACGCATGTACATGTCCAGGAATGGACGGAATTGTAAAGAATCGTACGCCTGAACCGCAAGCTACAAAAGAGGAAAGCGGGGAATCGATGGCGATGCAAATATTGCAAACATAAAGGAGGGGAATAGAAGAGAAAATCGGATTTATTTTGCATATAAATACATTTATATTTTCTACGTAGGCTATCGGTTACGGCACGTAAAGAACCGTAATTTTATCGACACCGTCAGATATATGCGTAAGTTCACGTCAGAATTTCGTCATGCTAGTTCTAAGTGATTCTGTGCGTGAGTGCGTGTACGTATGAATGTACGTGTGTTCGCTGTAGAGCAAGAAACAATTTCCTTTTTCTAGTTTTTCGTTCTTCGTTGACCATTCGAGCGCAGAAAAACGGAATTTTATATCGATATTAAATTGACGCATAAAATTACGTAAAATGCAACAAAATCGAAGTACATTTTTTCAAAATTTAATTAAAATCGCTTCGAAAAAGATTGACTCAAAACATCGATGGAAGAAATAGTCGCTAAATGGTTGATAGATTTTCTAAAAACTTGATAGTGATTTAAGAAAAGATCGATTTAGAATTGAACAGTCTTCTGCTCTCTTTCTAGACTCACCTGTTTCTTCTGCAGTTCTTCGAACCAGAACGGTAAGCATGAGTACAAGTCAAACGACTGTGCAAACTTTTCATTAAAAATTCGTTTAGGTAAAGAATGTGTTCTACACTCGAATGGTTGAACTGACGGGACACCTGTCGAGTGTTCGACTTATTTTCGTTCGCATTGAACGCACGTGAGCTTTCGAAATGCACGAACGTCTTTCTTTGTAAGGCATCCGCCGTAAAAACGTTCTGATATCGACTCCATCGAGGGTTAATATCGATCTCCGCGCGGAAAGGACCAGTCTCTTGTTAATTAGGGTAACGTCTAACGTCGGGCGAAATATTGCACTGAAAATATCTATCGTCTAAACTACGTACTATTAATAGAGTTTAACGTAACGCAATTCTGTAAATATATACTTATACATAGCGAGGGTAGGAGAAAGTTTTCTTAAGCGTAGCGAACTTGGCAGAGTATTTTTCGAACCCGATTCGCGTGGACATGTGATAGGTGCAACGCGTACCGAGTTCTGTGCATTCCGAAACTTCGAATACTCGTCGCGTTCCTTTGTCCAAGCGGACATATTACATTCCATTTGCGTTTACTGGCTCGTAGGGAAATGAAATGTTCGTTCCTCTCGCGTTGAAATTGAAACGTTTCGTCCTTTGAACAATGGAACTCTTCTTAGTCGAAGTGTCCACCTCGTCGGTCGAGAAGCAATTCGTAAAGCCTCCGACATTATTTGTTGTACAATTTTATGATACCTGGATCCTGTGAATTTGAAAATTTAGTATGGGAGAATTTCTGCATGTTGATTTTTATGTTATATTATTAAGTGTCCACTTTGTCGGTCGAGACATAATTCGTAAAGCTTCTGACATTATTTTTTAAACAATTATTTGATACCTGAATCCTGTGAAATTGGACCATCGTCCAACTTCACGAAATTTATCATAAGCGTATAATATTTATACTTTTGTTTTTTTTTCGTATATAGGAGGTATCACCAACAAATTCTTTTTCGTTGATCTTGATTTCTGTGCCGACAGATCCAATTTCCTGCCGCCTGGCGAATGCTCGTTTACCCGAAATAGTGATTTTTTCTGAATTTCGCAACGTTGAGGGACGAAAAATACTCTGCGAAACGCGCTCGAGCTCGTACGGATGTACGATATAAAAAAAAATTCTATGGTGCCTCTCACTCGACTAACTCCACTGTGACGCAACTGATAAATATTAATAATTATCGGTGATAGAAACTAGGGTAAGATAGTGTTGTAAATAACGTCGTAGGGTTATGGAACTTTAACGGGCAATACGGACTCCGAAGGCAAAGCACAGAATTTTTCCATTTCGCAAAGCGAGGCCGCTGAACGTTTATCGTTTGTTCGCGGGGAATACTTCTCGTTGAAGTGACACGCGAAACTATAAAATAAATGCAGATGATCGATGAAATGCTTGAGGAAGGAATTAATCTTTTCACTTTAAAAATAACTCGACCTATACTTTCAAAAATTATCAGCAAATATACCCATCGATTTAAAAAGACGTCATGATATAAATTTTTAAGACATATAAATAAACTCAGATTACTGGAAATATTTCGTACATTTCGATCGATGTTTAATTTCACTTGTCAAGTTTTCAGAAGAAAGGATAACGTACTATCATTTATTGATTTGTTCTGTCAAAGATCACGATTAATTATTTCGAGGAACATGACGCGACTTTAAGGATTATAAATTATAAAATGAAAATTTTGTGCGCCGATGTCGATGATAATTTATAAATGACGTAACCTAATCATTGTTTAAATCCATCATCGTGCCGAAGGAATTTATGGAGTCTTTCATGTTCAAGAAATTCAACGAGATAGTTTCTCCACGATCAAGCTGCTATCTACCGTTTACCTAGAACCTTCAGTCGACCAAACAAGGCGTGGAATCGATTATCGCGCTGGAAAATCATCGCTAAATATCACAGAGTTACCGAACTACATATTAAAATTAATACGCCACGAATCATTGAACCAAGTATCGCTCGACGATTATATATTGCCGACCACGAGTAGAGACAATCAACGACGTACGCAGGTACGCGTACAAACAATAAATAAACGTAATGTTTCGTTTCACGATAGACTTTTACAAATTGGCAGACACTCGAACCCCTTTTCGATTCCACATTCACGTATTCTCGTCGACAAGAACCTGGGAACATTTAATATAAAATTGTTTAGGTAAACTCGAATTAACTGTAACGAATTCGATAAGAGACAAGGAAGCCTCGAATATAAGAGTCGCTTCTTGAATGACGAAACTTCGTTGAAACTCGAAGGTAACAGGAAATAGTACTTCGAATAACGTTCTTTCGTAGGAGCCCAGATCTGGCGACGACGCCATTTTGACCATCATCAGGTTCTCTTGCTTGTACATTACTGATGTATCCTACATGGCCTCTTTTCCTGACAATATACTTACGGAGGATTGTAGTTTCGTAGCTTCGTCTCGACTTTCTTTTATCTTGTTATTTCGTCGATACTTTTTCCCACGGACCTCTGTGAAAAATTCAATGCAAAGCGGGTATCAAATCAGGGAAAGACGCGAGAAAGAGATTCGATGTTGGTACGGATCTTGGAAACGACGAATCACGAGAAAAGTTCAAAATTCGTTACAAATGGAGGCTATCGTAACAAGGAATTTTAAATGGGCCACTAGTGGTGGGTCTAAGAAATGTTTTGATGGCATCGATACTTTACGTACACGTTGAGAATTAATTTTTTAATATCGAATCATTTTTAGGAACGTTTGGGTTCAGTATTTTGCGTGGATTAAATCGAGGATTCAAAAGGTGTTGATATATTTTTTCAGGAGTGAAAATGTGGTTCGTTTTGAAATTAATAGAGGTTTTAAACGGACTGCTTTGTTAAAAAAAAAAAAAAACGAAAAATATACAATGTTTAAATCCTTCATTTTAAGGACTGTTTCCAAAGAATTTGAGAATTATTGGAAAACATGACTATGTTATCAATTGTTTAATCACGTTTACAAGTTAACAGAAATAAAAGTATTAAAAAACGATGGAAATGTTTGGTTCTGGTGGATTTTCTGCTTCATAGCTAATCATACATACATCGAATTTAATAGAAATCAAATGTAAACAATCTAACAACAGTAATTTTAATGAAATGGCTCGTGAAAAATTTATCTGGGTACTTCTATATTCTTCTATCCTTAAATTTTGTCGATCTTTGATGTACGGTATGGACAATTTATTTTATTTTTTATCCAATACGCGACAACCCTTTTCCAATTTTCATTTGATCAGTCCTATTGCAACTTGCACAGTAAATCGTTAGGTCGTGGCCCATACAAGAAACTTGTGATGAAATAAAAAGTCAAGCTTAAATATTAATATACATATTCGTATAGCACAGTAGTGCTCATAAACGACGCTCATCAAATTCGTAGTGATTGAAGGAAACTAGAGTCTCGAAAATTAAATTAGGCGAAATTCGTACATTCTTGCTTCAGTTTTTGCATAAAATTTGCATGAATATGCTTCGAAAGTAGATGTATTCGTTTGCAGAATTCAATTATTTATTGGTAGATGTTCGACGAATATAGGAAAATATTCCGAAATGTAAACAGAAATATAAGAATATGTATTAAAATATATATGTATATATACATATATTTGTGATGGTATTTTGCTATTTTTGTGAAGGAAATTATCATTATTTTTACAACTATAATGGAATTTATTAATCAATTTTTATTTGAGTTTTTATTAAAATTTCATCTTCATATGTTCATTATCACTGATAATTTCAATAAATCATAAAAACTCAAGAGATACATTCTTTAATTTAAATGATTCTAATGAAGATCGTTTTATTCGTTATTTATTGTTTAAAGAAAATTTTGTCCATCATTATTTTGTACGATATGGATGCGAAATGAGAACTGCAAAATACCGTCGTGAATATTCTGAAAAGCAAGTAGTGTTCGCGAATCGGCCGAAAATATCTGTAAGACGACTATTTACGATAATGTTCGTTTGCATATATAAACATATATACTCCTTATAAATACAAAAATATTCGCGTATATTCGATTGAAATTAGAGGAAAAAAAAAGAGAGAGAATCTAACTTTTTGTGCACTTAACGCTTTGCGTATCGACTTTGAAAATAATCAACGATTACTGGTCGTATTTCTAGTTATAAATAAAATATTCGAGTTGATAGGTAATAAAGACTTTGTTAATTTAAATCTAAAATTTACTTCATGCACAGAGTTTTGTACAGAAAGATACACAGAGATATGTTTTATTAAAGAAATATATTTAAAAAAGCATGTTTTATTGATTTTGATTTTGATTTTTTTACTTTGCGAGAAGCAGAGTATACAGAGTAATGATTTTATTCTTGATGTATGATATTTGTTAACAAATTATTTCTATTCAGAATGTATATAAATATAAAGTAACTAACTGTAAGATTAATCCAGCGATCCTACAATCTAACGTGTCTGTTATTAATAATTCTAAGGAATTTTAATAATCTCGTACAAAAATGAAAACTCAATGTCATTAAAAGCAGATAAATGCGTACATATGAAAAGATATTGTGTACGATATATACCTAATAAATATCTAAAAATATCTAATTCAAAATGCGAAACGAAAGATAAGTTTGAAATGACAAAATAACTAATCTTAACGTAAAATTATTATCCATCAAAGTATCCTATAGAATGCATTAAATAAATGTGAAAACTTTTCAAGCACCGGAACCTGAAAGCAAATTAAACTTCTTAAATGAAGAGGAAATGCAATGCAATGGAATGCAAACTCATTAAGTTGGAATTACGAAAAATTAAATTTCACTGGAGTTTGAATTAAAAGATTGTTCCAACAACGAATAGGAACAATTAAATAATTACCGAAACCAGTTCAAAGCTTACTTGCGCCTCTCGTATCCACGGATTTTTCCACGAATTTCTAGCGTAGGGCGGAACGTTTAATGAAACGCCACTCGCATGCATCTGCACCTAACACTCTCAATTAACTGGGAGCACATCTTCATTGATTGTTGCTCGAGGGTCGGATAACGTTCTCGATCAGTCTTCAAAGAGGCCCTTTCACATACCAAACTGTTAGAATTTGTTAGTCCGGCTGTTACTATAAATAGAATTTATAGTAGAAGTTCTTTTCACAATTTTATATGTTACGGTGACTGTTAATATTTTTGTTCCAACTGGTACATATAATCTTTCATAAGATACTCAAAAATATTCATAGATTCTTAGGAACTATTTTCCCTATTTTATTTTAAACGTTTAAACATTTTTAAATGGATTTCTATTATTAGTTTTTAATTTTTTTATATTTCTTCTCCTTCATTTTCCTATACTCAGATATACCTCTGTTATACTCGTAATAATTTTAAATATATCTCTTTCATCGTTCTTTAATTTTTCAAGTCGAAATACTTTCACTTATTCTCTTGTATTTAAAAGAAAAAAAATGTTTAAACGTGGTTTACCCTTTAAAAGCCTCAATAACATTTATTCAATGTTCACTGATCCCGTTTAAATAAATTAAAAGAATCAAAGGGCTGAACATTCACTTTCGAATATTTGCAAATTTTTAATGCATAAATATAGTATAGGGAAGCAAAGAAAATATTTTGACGCGAATGAAAGGACGCGTAAACCATCGTAATACCGTAATCCAGTACAACACTAATACTTTTCCTCCGATCTCGTTAAAGAGGCTTGATAGAAACCTGAAATGAGATATGCAATCTGATTATATCTGATAGAAATACGGAAATTATTAAAAATGTCGAGCGCAAAGCGTTAAGATGGTAGTTCGAAATATTATTACATGTACCTCTAACGAGTTACATAAATGCAATATCGTTAAAATAGCGTAGGTAAACCGGAGAGTTAGAGAGAATAACGCTGGTGGAAATTCAGATTTAATCAGAATTTGAAAAGAGGGATTTCTCTATTCGTATATAACATTACTCTCGTGAATACGCAATTTATGAGCGATGAATTCTCTCACGTTATGACACACGTAATGCACAGATCCAATCCCTTCAGAATTTAACGGGCTTCTGGAATAATTTCTGTTGCAATATACATAGAAAACATGGGGTGCAGACACTCGATTATTTGAAACATATAAATAATTAAAATTACCCTTACGTTATAATTCGAAGTATAGGTACATAAATATCACACGAGCTGGTTCTGATAATTTAAACAAAAAAATGTTTCATGCAAAAGTTTATAGGTACCAAAAGAGAAATTTATTAGTAATTATTTTTAAAGATTAAATTTTTGAAACATGAATTAAAATTCAAAGAAGCCAATATAATAATGCCAGACGCACTTGTGTACAAAATAAACTATTCTTACACAATTCAATTCTAATATTACTTGTTTTCGTTTGCTAGATGTTTATCTTGGGGAGAAACGCTTCTTGGAATACTTAGAGTATCAAGCAAAACGAGCATGTCAGTGTACAGAAATGTCTGCTAATAAACAATTCTCTGTCCTGTCACTGACTTTTTAATCTCAATGTTCCTGTAAATTTTTACTGTATGGGTCTAATGGCAATCTTAGCAACACATTAACATGAAAATCATATTAATTTCGCATACAATTTAATAAAAAAACTTGCAATTCCATTCATATTTATATTTCTCGCACAGTATACTCATAGGAAATACAAATAAACATTGATTTTTTTTACCAGAAAAGGATTCACTACAAAAATGATTTTAAGAAGCGACGTGAAATGTCTGTTACACAAATTTAATACAAAGGACTCTTGAAGTTTATTAAAAATTATTGAAATTTTAGAAGTAATATATTTTTCAGAGTCAATCAGATGCAAAAATACATTTCGAATTTTTGAAGGAGAAGTGAATACAAAATATAAATTCTTAATTGTCAAAGATAATTTAAATAGCATTTCTTAAAATATTAAATCTGTTGCAAAAATGTCTCTTCGATGTTGAAAGTGAATGAAAAGACTACGAATAACGTGGTTGGGGGAATTTACGATGCAAGTGACGTCGAATTTATCGCTAGGAAAAGGGAAGGGATGATGGCGAAGAAGACTCACGACCGAATCGTTTAAAGCTACGGAAACGGGATGAACGAAACTCAATCATATCACCGTAGTTGCCTCTACTATCTGTTAGCAGTAGCTCGTCGACAATACAGTTGACTTTTTAACGATAAATGCTCGAAACGATCATGGAAAACTTGGAATTTATCCAGCGTCCAAGATCGCTTCGACGCACGCTGAATAACACTCTGTTTTTACTACTACTATCTAGTTATTGGTGTGGATAAACGTGGAAGAACAATTATTAACGCGGTAGAAATTAACTACTAAACATATTAGCGATTATGCTGAATTATATCTTCGCTTAAGGTCGATCGAGGGCTGGAGAAGTTATTAAAAGATGAATTTTTATATACAGTGAATTGGTAAATGTTTTTAATAATGCTGTGATGTGTATATCATGGAAAACTTGACATTTTTGTTAAATCAAGAGAGATTGGCAAAAATATTTGCTGCAATTGTGAAATAGAAATTTTTAAACATCGAAGTTTTCTGCAACAGGGGTGTTGAACGATTCTAAGTTGGCCAGTGTGAAAGAATAAGATCAATCTCGGTATTAAATAAATTATGGTATCAAATACTTTTTAAGTTTTACCAAATTTACAAATATTCTTATTCATTATTATTTCTAACACGAATTTAAAATGAAAAATTTTGGAAGATATTAATATTCTACATACATCTACGTATCTTCTTGTTAAACATAAAGATATGATTATCTGAACACCATTAATTAACTTAAAATCGTTCAATTTTACATTTTGGGATATTAAGTATTTTACTTTCGACTCTGTTAAATATTCCAAACTTGTAGTTCGAATGAATAAGTAATTACATTGTATAAATCTACCAGTTGTTACACCTTATACATAGATTACAATTCATAGGTTGCAGCTTACAGTTTATACTTATTGCGCTATAGATAGTGTACTATTATACACCGAAACAATTTATACGTACAGAGTATGTGTACAGGTTTAATCAACGTTACGAGTTTTCAGACCCAAAGACATCTAAAATTTCAATCGATTAGAAGTGGATATGCACCAGTTGGCATTCGGATCCCGCATATTACACATAAATCACATCTACACGCAGTTAACGTGCACATGTGGCTCCGATAAATCCTGTTGTTTGAGAGAGAAGTTCAGAGATAATATTATAGTAAATGATAATCCATCAACGTAACATCATAGTAATTGTTAATTAATTCTAGGATAATTTCTGTTAAGTTCTATATCTGAAATCATTGAGCGATTTATATTCAGGACACCTTAAGATCACTATATAATCCTATTTCGTGCGGAGTAATTGCACTGCCAGTTTCCGGAACATATTACGCGATACAATATTTTGGACAATTCGACGCTAAGTTAAGATCAGAATTGTCATAAGTGTACAGAAATTATCGCTTCGAAGTCACACCTGCGCAGAGTGTAAATGATAGACAAGATAAAATTATTTGACAAGAAGAATTATGCACACTCACATAAATAGTATATAAAGTTCTATCAGGTTAGGCTATTCAAACAAAGCCAATAATTTAAAACATTTATCTCTCTATTGCATGATGCACCTGATTGGAAAAGCAATAAGATTGTTATTATAATTGAAACCTTATCGTAATTTTTCTTAACACTAACTTCTTTTCACACAATGATCGATTATACTACAGCCATTCGTAAATTGTCACAGAAAAGAAATTGAAAAATGAAACCAATGTACTGCTAACTTATAAATGCAAAATCGATAATTCTATTATTGAGTGGTCCGAACGTACGCTCGATAACGAAGATATTGAAGTACGGCATAGAAACAAGTTAAGTCTAGAGCTTCTTTAGCCTCGAGTGTAACCTTAATTAATTTATAGGTATCGATTTAGTTTTAAGGAAACGGATACATGAGTACGCAGTGTATAGATGACAATGAACGTTTGGAAAGAAGAGTTCACCTTAATTGTATTTGCGCACCGTGGTTGCGTGTATTGTGAGTCAGTTAAGATTCATAATTTCTCCCAGAGTTTAAATTTTAAAATTGTTTAATCTATCCTAATTAAATTAAAAAATCTTGGAACCTTACTCTCAAGCAACATCATTGATTTTAGTAACCCGTACAATATACACACGAGTAACAAACTACACTGTCACTTTCGAAACACAGAGATTGAAAGAGTGCGTCGACGAGTATGATTGGCAATCTTCAGCCTGCTCGCTGCGAATGGCGAATATTTTGCATTATTGACTGTGTATTTTTAGATTCTCGTCGATCAGGTAGTTTTGAAGGGATGATTGAAATTTACTTCGAAAAACTTGATTGCATCCAAAATCGTATCTCTGTTGCGCATGTGTATCAAAACATGTGTCTTATTCGGTAAAATAGGGGCCAAGATCATTAATGGAAAGTGACGTCGGATGATCGATGATTAAGATGGGATCAGTGGTGATAATGTTGCAGCAGCTGCTTCTGTTTGCTTCAGACTAATTTTAAAACATTGATATGCTATCGATTATTAGGGCTCCTAATTAATTGGTCAAATTTTTGAACGTATGTAGAAATTTCGATTTCTTTTATATCGTAATTCTTGGTGTATATATCGAGTGTTTCTAACACTCTGAACATAATATCAAAGGTGAATTTATCGTACAGAAATAATTGAAGCTTTTAGAATTATTTGATTTATTAAGTGTTGTAATAAATTTTGAATTTAAATAGACATTTTTAATGGAGTAGTGTTGGAGTAATATTAAATACTTTAACTGTGTGTTAAATAAAAAACAATGGAAGGATTTTGGAAGCATGTTTATATTTTTAGTAATTATTCTCCAAATCCATATTTATTGTATTTAGTCGACTTTTCTTTTGCTTTTTGTATTCTGAACTCACCATTGAGATTATGTCCATGTTCAAGAAATACTCCGTGCATACCAGTTAAAACATTTCTTCCTAAACAAATGATATGGACATTGCGGCATCATAGCTGGGCACCTTAAATAAATCTTTTATTTTTTACACTAGAAGAAACATGCTTTATTCAATCATGAATATTGTATATTTCTTCCGCGAGTCTCATATCTTTCAAGATTTCCAGATTTCCATAATATTTCAATATATCAATTTTTAAAAACCCATTCTTATTAATTACTGACGTAATAATCTCCACTTGTAGTACCTAAATATAACAATATTTGTAATAAACCACCATAACGTTTGAAGGCTCTCCAACACTTTCTTAATACTCTAAAAAATAAACGAATTGTCCAAGGCGCCCAACTGCAATAAACCACGGCGTATCGTCGAACAATCACGACAAACACAATTTTTTATACGCGAGCTCGTGCGCCAAAGCGTGAAAGTACGAAACAAAAGTTATGGCATGCCTCGTCGTCGGATCGAGCAACAAACTCAGCAATACTCTTCGTCTTAGTACTCTCTAGATTATCGTCGTTAGGTATACCGATTAGTCGCTAATTTCGCGCGATCAATCCGGTCGTAGGATTTTGATACTGGTCCTCGTAAGGCAATGGATGCACCGTACTGCGTTTCCTCGCGTCGATTGACATAATCCTAACGTATTGTTAAATAATTAGACGCCCACGTAAAAAATCGATATGAAATAGAGGTATCGGTAGCGATTATAAACGGCGACGTAACGTTGCCCGATGTGTCTGCGACTTCTTTTGCCTTCTCTACGACTATTTTCTAACTTATACAGGAGATCTGCGCCGAACCGAACCTGTTAATTAATTCTGTAAATAGCGTCGGGACCGCCTGTTAGTGTTTAGGGTACGGAACTACACACGAAGTTGCTAGTACGCAGCAAGTTAGCTAGTTGATAAATTTTTATGCTTGACACGTACCTGTATATATTTATTTGATAGGAAGCATCGCTCCACCCTCTTCGATACGTTAGAAATCGTCGAGGGCGAGCTTCGGACGGTCCTAGTGTTTAAAACAACGCAATTCATGTATCGATATGAAGTTTGAAAAAAAAAAAAACGATAGATGTGTGTATTAGATACATACCTATTAATACTCATTATTGTATAAACAAAGTGCATACGCGTATAAAGTGTTATTTCTGGGACAATTGAACGACGGTCTGCTGAACTTCGTTGCAAATTAATGCCACTGCTATCGAGTTGTTCGAGGGTGTACTCTCTGTATGGTGTAATTGAATCGATTATTTTGGGATAATTCCTTGCATTGAATTATTATAGAGCAGGGAAACAAATCTGTCTTTCTTAATTTATTTTGAATTTACGTGGCTAATAGAGATTACCAAGTAAGTAATAAAAAAGCTACTGAAGTAATACAATAAAATAATGTAATACCTCTACTCATCGATCGAAGTGAAAATAATTTATACTCTGAGTTATTATACAATTTATATTAGAGATTTCTATACATATCTATAAATTGTAATTTCATCGAAACACAATTGAACACGTGGAAGTGTCTCCACTTCAAAATAAATGATTCAATCGGACACCAGTTCCAAGAAAGACAAAGAGTTCACTAACCGCCATTTATAAAAGAAGAAAAACGCTTTTCAAGTAATCGCTCATATAACAGCCCCTGTAAGCTTTTTTCAAGGACGTGTTGACTCCTCATCGTACTAGATTTAAATAGGTTTCCGATAGTTTCAGACGTGTGAATTTTAGATTGTCTGGTAGAAATTCACTGCTGAATCCATTTCTTCGCGTTTCGAAAGCGAAGTGTTCATTTCTAGTTCGATCACGTGTTTTAATTAATAGCGTAGAATAAACAAATTTCAGACACAGCCTGAAGTTTTATTTGAATAGAGAGTATTCACGAAACACTACACGAACGTTTTACAGAGAACAGTTTTAATGCTTTCTTTTTTTAAGGGCATAATAATAAAGGAGATCGAATAAAATTATCACCTAAGCGTGTTAAACTTTCTTACGTCGCAAAAACGAAGATCTATAAAGACGCCCGAAAACACAGCCAGTACAAAAAAAGAAATGACACACAACTAGCAATGACAAAGGGGTAATTGAGGGTTTGTGATATCGATGCTCGTCGATCGTCCATGATGCTTTATCTTTACAGATAAATTCGACAAAAGAGAGATATATCGCTGCCTGGCACTGACAGTCGCATAACTCAAAGAGACCATTTTTCAGGATGAGAATGATAAATTTGTATTTTCACAGAACAATTGATTTCAGAGGCAAACTATATCATGTCCAAATGTTTGAAAATTGGAACGAATATATCAACTCACTCAATTAATATTATATTCTCCGTTGCTACTTGAAATATTAAATTATTAAAATTTAGACTTGAAATGGTTTACCTCTGAGGAACAGATATACTGGCATGAAATAAATAGATGTAGAAGAACAAATGTTATTTTGTATGATAAGAAAGATGTACCTATGAAGTTTATATTGCAAGAAACAGAAAATCGATATTTACTGATTTGGGCCACTGTTAATACCAAGAAGCGACGCAACAATCCTCGACACTTATAGTTATAAACGCGATAGATCTTTTCTGCGGCAAAAGTATTTTGCAAATTGTCCTTCCATTGAACAAGAACATGACTAGCGCGCTCTCAAGGATTCAAGTGACACCATTTAGATCAGGCCTGTTCAACTGGGGAGAACTATTCTGTATTGTTCGCGAGCAAGGCCAAGAGAATGAAGGCCAAGGCCATTCCCCCACTCTGTTGCCATCGAAGGCGTGGCTTAATGCCGTTTCGTTGTGCTCTACTGCTTTTGCTTGGAGAAAAATGGTCCGACGAGCAACGAGTTGAACAGGCCTGCTTTAGATTTTCTTTAATTAGTTAGTCGAGCTTGCAAACTGTACATTTCCCTTGCGGTCCATCCTCCGGAATTTTCGTTGTAAAAGAATATTGAATTCAACGATGACAGACAGTTGCGAGACGAATGTTCGAAAGAATCGATCGCTTCCGCGGAATGAAACGATTGGGAAACTAATGAAACGAAGGATGAACCGAAGTACGATGTATGCGTTACGTATAACGTTCTAATGTATACAGTATGTTTAAGTGCTAACACTATTTTAACGAATTGTGCGTAATTATTTAAACTGTCAAATATTGTACATTCGCGCCGGCATTGTCTATACGACTATACATACGTACATGATTATTATTATGAGATACTAGTTAAAGTTGAATATACTATATCTACTATTCTTCTGTGTATTTCATTCCTGATACCCTATCGTTATTATTTATTACGAGCCTGATTTTTTTAGGATATTGTTTTAAATAGTAAATAGTTTATTTGATTGAATTCGCTTGTTCACTTGTTGCAATGAATTTTTAAAATAGTACTTTACTTGAAGGATATTAAAAATAATATATTTTGAAATATTTTCTTCGGTGTTTTATTGGTGTGTATCATTGTTTCTTCACAGACAAACAATATTTAGACGCAGTCCTGGTAACATGTGTTACAACATTCGAGTCACTTTATCATGCGATCGTTAGCACAATCAAACTACACCCCTACATCGTTGCAGTAGGACCATCTAACGAGTGAACTTCTTATCAGATGGTGGCATGGTTACCGATAAAAGGTTTGCTGTTGCTATTGCAAACGAAATATATGGAAATTAATTAAATTTATCTTCTTTAAAAAATTCATAAATTAATGTGTAAAGTAGATATTATATTTATATCCATACTCGATGGACAGTATACTGAAACACAGTAGCTTTCATCATAACCGCTGGTCGATACGTAATTCCAGTTACCACCTGCTAGGTGTTCCAAAGGTGTTCAATCCTTATTCGCAGCCCAACAGGTGGCAACTAGAGCACCAAATCTTCTGGCGACTGCATTAAATCTACAAACTTTAATTTAAAACATTTTTATATTTACAATTTATTCATCCGACATTTAGTTTCATAAATAAAAATAAAAAACTTAAAAGCCCTTTTCTCGAAATCAATTACATTTTAAAACATAAATTGCTGTAACTTGGCCGAATGTCATCGAAATTCTTTCAAATTTCGTACATGTTCCGTTATGAAAATTACCTTTTTAAATATTAAGATTATTTTTATAAAATATCGTGCAATTTTTATGTTTGTTATAGCATTGAAAAAGAAGTCAGGATGTGAAAAGAGTTTCTACAGGCTTTTATAAAAATTTACGTTATTATAGTCTGTGAATAACAATTTAATACTATTTCAAACAAATATTCCACACAGCCATTAGACAAAATCGCAATGATATATGCGAGAAACTTATGTAGATATACAAAAAATAATCAGAACGCGCAATCGTGTTCGATTAAACATTAATAACAATTACGGTTCAGAATAAGTATTCGTTCGAAACATTAATCGTGAGAAATTTTTCAATATTTTAATATCTCTTGATTAGACCAACTGAATATTAATTTCTGACAATAGTTACATTAATTATTAACAATACTTATTATTTAAATAATGAAGAGAATATGATTTTGCTGTGATATTAATATTTCACGAATTATTTTCTTTGTTAGATTCAACGAGCCATCGAATCGACCGTTACGCGGTTGTTGTTCGCCCTTCCCCTTCCCTACTTCGAGAGCCACGAGCGTGCCGCGACCCTCGACACAGGTATACGAGGGGTGAGAGCTCATTCTTCGACGATCCTTCGGTTTGATACGGATCTCGCGATCGCGCGTCCGCGTCTCGCATCCGTCCTATTGGTTGTGGGTAGTTTAATTTGCTTAGTATTGCTTGTGTGTGCTTTAATTTAGTCTACTTAGTTTTAAGGCATGTACCTAAGTTAGTTTTAAGGCATGGATGTACGAGTGTTTGCCTCTGTCAAGTAATTATTAATCATTTGTTCAATTCTTTTGTTTGTTCGTAGGTCCATATTGGACTCGCAATTTCGTGCTTCACTTCGATCACTATTACTTGATGTGATGAGTGTAGTGGTCAACCATGTGACTGGCCGAAGTCGGTTGCCGTCTTCTAGTGGGTCTGATTTGAGAGAGGGTCAATCGACGCCTCCGAGGAATCTTGTACTCTCTGTACGCGTCAGGCGAAGTCCAGGCTCCCGACGCAGCGCAGCTCGAAAGAACCGTTAGACGGATGCAAGTCGTGTCCTGGACTCCTGACGTTGTGCAGAGAGTAGAACTCCGTTTCGGGCTCTACGACCGTCAGACATACCTGGTGTCGCCAGGGCAGGACACCCCGACGCGGTGCTACCTACGTCGTACACTGTCAGGTTGGGATCTGGGCCCTCGGCAGCAGGTATGCAGGGAGTAGAGTACTGACGGAGACGTTGATCGTCTTTCTCTCGAATCAGACCCACCAGAGGAAACGGGACTGACTCTGTAAGTCCAGTTTCATGGTCGCGCCGTGTCGCGATTTAGCTTCACTCCTCTTAGTTCAAATAATTATTTGGCAGAGTCAGACTTGGACTTTGGAAATCAAAGGAACTTTGTTTTCTTTGATTTCCACGGTTTCGTACTTAGTATTAAGCTCGTCGACTCTATGTAGAGTATGCATCTATGTATGTATACTCTATATAGAGGGAGATCGAAGGAAGTTTGATTCCTTCTATCTCCGGGTCTCCAGTCGCAGCAACCTCCACGTGGTGAGACCTGGTAATCGGTATTATTCGTGACGAACAATCCTTCGTCGCGAATAATATCGAGAGCTAATGGCTGCGAACTGATAATAATATCTTTATATATAAAAAGTGAAAAGTGGAAAAGTGGAAAGTGCAAACGTGTAAAGTTTAACGTGGTGGGTGTAGTTTCTGTGCATTTGTCGTATAGAAATTTTCAGTTAGTCATGAGACATCCTGTCACTTGATTTTCAATCTCTCCAACTCTTGTGTGTGCGTGAAGTATGTAAGTTTTAAATAAATTTCTATTATTTGCTTTTGTTGGATACCTATAAATGTAAGGAAAAGGCTTTAAATTCATAAATTCGATATATACCATAAATAGGAGTCGTAACATTTAAAAGAGTTTTAAAAAAAAGGTGAAAGCTATTTGGAACGCTGAGACCGATAATTCAGTTTTACTTAGCAATAAACAGGCCATTACAGTATAATTCTTTTCCATTGCAGCGGCCATAAATATTTATGACACGATCAATTTTACGGTGATATTTCAGATTACGGTATATGCAATTTTTTACCGTCGTTGGAAACACGAGCAATGGGTCCCCGAGGAATTCTGAAAGCATCCCGCAACCTCTTTTGGAAGACGATAAACTTTTCACGACTTTCGGAAGGGAAAAAATGTGGTGAAATGGAAATGCGTATCATTACATTCGGAAGCTTCGGAAGATCTAGTCGTTGTCGGTTCGATCGATACGAAAAGGTTTTGAGAAATTTGTGTCTGTTAGGCCAAAAAGGTATTAAATAATATTGTATTGTGATCAAGCTAATCGATTTATTTATAAAAAAGAATCATACAACTCCACATTCTTTTATAACGTTTCATTACTATGAGGGTGTGACTCTAACGTGCTGAAATGGTCAGCGAATATTTCTATTTAAACTAGAGTTATAAATAAATATCTGTAAAGATACAAAGTTAATTTCTACACCTACTAATTGTCAAGTTTGTACACTTGTAATATGTTCAAAGACCAACAATAGACAAAATTTGTTAGCTATTGAATTTTATATAACTAAATTCTAATGACGATCACATTAAAACTTAGTTTATGTATATAGATTCATTATAATAAAGATCAGCTTAAAGAATTCGAAGCTTGGTAATTTAACGTAGCAAAATAACGAATTTTCCCTTAATTGTACTACGTAGAGTAATAACAAAAATGTGAGACCTATCTAGATAAATTGCTTGTTGAATGAGGAATCAAAAAGTCCTTTACCGTTTTTCGATACGATCATTCGTTACAGAGATAGAAGCGATTGAATTTCACTCTTGTCGTGGGCCCATCGCCGTACTCGGGTTTGTTTACATCGCGGTTGCGCGCGCGACCACCGCACGTGACTATGCGCTCGCGCGCTCACCGCACGTGATTATGCGCTCGCGCGCTCACAGCACGCGGTTGTTCGCTCGCGCGCACTCCACGTGGCCACTGGCCATGAGTTCGCGCGCTTAGAAACAGCAGAAACTTTATTGAACGAAATCTCCATAACGAAGCGTCGGATCGAAAAATGGAAAAGAACTTTTCGATTCGTATTGGCACTAAGTATTTATCTGTAAGAAGAATGGTATTCATCTTCATAAAGTTTTACTAACAACTCTCAATATCTCCATAACGAAGCTTGTTGAGTATAACTATAGCACCACCTACATTTTTAAATGTTTTGAACTTTTGAACAGAAATAAAGAAAGATCAATTTTTTGAGCTTCTTTGCAATTTAAATATAAAATAAATTGTACACTGACATTAAATATTTAATAAAATCTTTAGGTATAAGAATAAATACTACATTATAACATTACAAGACTTCTTTGTAAATATATCACACGGTGATTTCACGCAAAATTCGGACACTAAATGGAGTAACAGTCCTTAGTGATACTTACCTTAAAGGATTTTTCAAAATTTCAAAAATGATAGATTGTATAGCTGTAATATGAAATGAATAAAGGAAAGACTAATCTCAAAAAAAAAAACATGATCTTTATAATTTTGGAAATAAATAACCAAGAAAATCACGATCGTTTTTCGGAACTGTCTGAATCGTGCCCTGCACTTTATTTTATTCTTTACACGTTACATGTTACTTATACGATTTATATCTTCTTCACTGTATATTTTACGCTCTTATTCTTACATTTCTAATTTTGTATCTTGCCTATATCAAGAAACACTTTCGTAAAATAGAAAAATCAAGCAAAAACAATATACGAGTCGAAACGTAGAAACGTAGAAGAAGTAAAGGGAAGTAAAGTCATAAACCTCGTAAAAATCTTGTTGGTTCTTTATTACAATAATTTCTTTACGATAATGTAATGATATTATAAAGTTTTATAAGTTCTATGTCCACAACCGAATGGCAAATGCAATTCCTCGCAGCTATTTATCCCCGGCGATCAAACGTATTGTACAATTTCTAAATTCACACTCACTGTTTCCGTCGGGTTTACGATAAACATCATTAGAAACGGGAATAAGTAAGGGACAGAGGGGAAAATGGAGGAAAGACACGTTTAACGTTACATTGTTTTTCTCTCTTTTCTCTCATTGGAAACATCGAATTAGGCGCAGAGACGAGCAAAATTTTATCCGAATAATAGATGACGAATATAAACTGCCGCGATTTATTCACAACGTTTATTCGAATAAACTATTATTAATTCAACATGCACCATAACAAAATTATACAATTCAGATTGTACTATAATTTTCATCGAACAAATAACAGATCGAATGTCATCTTTTATTCGTTATTTTGAAATAGTTTAAATAGATTAGAATTTTGCCCATCTCCGATTAGTCATTCACGCGCTTTCCTGTGATACAACGCTGATCCGCACGGTGACGCAATGAATGTTATATTACAAGGAGAGAAATCGCTAACGTAACCATTAATAACACTTAACGCAATGTACACGATACGTATTTACTTAAATCGTTAAGAATAAGACACCGCACCCCGCGCGTGACGAGATTGGAAATCCGTGCGAATTGTTCTGCGCGACGAACAAAAACAAACGAAACACGTTAATATAAAAACAAAAACAATTTTTTTTGTGATGTTTGTTCCCATTTTATCACAGAAGAGCGCGCGACGTTGAATTCTGTTTCCTCTAATAAGGTTCACCATCACGAATGAGATCGTCAATCTCGCACACGCTCGTGCACATCTCCTACAAATGAAACGCTACGTCTGGAGGAGGATCCGTTTCACTCAGAGACGGGCAAAATTTCATTCGAATTAATCATTTCATTTATTCATTAATTCATTCGCGGTGTTTACAAGAGTAGTTGAATTTTGATTCGTTCATTGTAAAATCTATCATTCTACATATAAAATTCTAACTTTTTATTCATCGAATAACGATAAACGGTTGTTTCAGCATTTATTCGTTATTCGATATTTTTATTTAGATAAGAATTTTGCCCATCGCTGCCGTTTCACCGTCGAGATTTCGGTGAACGCGTGGGAAATCTGTTTTCGCGCGTTCCCTGTACATACACAACATGGCACGTCCTAATCCTATTACATTTTCGTCCGTCTTTCTTTTTCTCGTTTAAAACGTTACAATTTATATTTTTTTTTGTCGCTTAGTTTACTCAAGTACATTTTCCGTTCTCTACGTTCGTAGAAGTCTTACGCGGTAACCGCTAATCTATTTACAAAACGCGTATCTATATAAAAAGTCGAGATGTTTCCGTGCGGTACGGGCCGAGGACGAAATTCATTGGTCCTTTTGCAAAGGCGATGGCATAAAAAATGAACATAAGAAATGGTTTTATATGGAGTCGCAAGACGACGTTGGGAGACGTTGGAAGAAATCGTTCGTTTCTTTTTATATAAGTTTCTATTCGTTCAATAATTCAATCGTAATTCGATTGTGTAATTTAAATTGTAATTTTGATGGAACAAATAACGAATCGAAAGTTGTTCAATTATTATTCGTTATTCGACATCTTTTTATTTAAAAGACTCCAGAATTCTCTACATTCGGGTAGTAAATTAGGACAATTGAGCCATTCGTTATGAAAATGATGGAAGTCGAATAATATTTCGTTATGATCGCGTCGACTCAAGTTCAATTGTTGAACTAAACGAGAGAAACATTTCGTGATGTAAATCTACGAACATGAACGATCTTCATTGATTTAATTTATTGATTTCATCTTCCTAAACTCATAACATTAACAACATATAAGGATGTAGTTGGATTATTGTTGTATACACTACCAATATTCAATGATTGTTTAAAAAATGTTGATTAATATGGCAGTGATGGTAATGAGAAATAGAATCATAAATACTTGATTCTTTATTTAAAAAAAACATTTTCAAAACCTATAAAATATTAATACTTCTTCCTCTGTATTCAATCATAGCACTTTACATTACAAATTTCATATATTAATTTGGTGAATTCATTTGGAGTATTTGTATACTTTAAAAATGAAAGCAGTCGAAACACAAAATAAATAAAACATCATAACGATCTTATCGATGCTTATCGATTTGAGTAGATAGAACAGAATAGATTGAATAGATCAAAACAAAGATAAACGAATAATTGTATACTAAAGCTACATTCGAGAGAATTGTTCTAATTGTCAAACAAACTTATACAATTTATCTACCGATCAGCTACATAATTAATCATAATTACTTATACAGCGACCAAAATACAATCATGTTCCTATGGCTCGATCAAAGATGGACTTACGCTATTTTCATAATAAATGGTCTAATGCGTTGTACTGTCGTTGCTCATTGCGACACATGGGGGAGAAAGCAAGAAAGGATTAACAGTTGAGATGGTTAAAATATTTTATAAATTATATAAAATATTTTCGAGAAGCAGTAGAACGTTTCTTTATCACAGTCAACGGCGAACCGCGCAGATACGTCGCACACGAGACGATTATGAATTTAGAGGAGACAGAAGAGTTTAGAGTTCGATTCTTCGAAAGTGAGAGAGGTCCACATTCGTAACAGGAGTAATTCGTTTTGTTCGCAGTTCGACACTGTACGATAATACGAGAAATGTCCGTTCTCTGTGAAGAAACTAGAGACCATGAACGTCAACGATTTATCGTAAGACAGTCGTTACGGCTGAATTAGAATCCCGTAACAACAACTAAAATTTATATAATTTCTAGAACTCTAGACTGTAAAAGAAATAGACTTTCAATGCACATAGATGACTATTTTACAAATTCACATAGAGTAGAAAAAAATAAGATATAAAATTTTAATTTCTTGTCATAAATATGTCCCTTAATGTCTACAGATTTATTTAAACCAATTATCATTACTAGACTGTGAATGTTTATATAAATTCATATTTGTATCGATTCGAATAAAGAGTTGAGATTTAAATGGAAGTATGTCTTGTCTTTTAAACGGTGCAACATGTATTTTCAAATTAATTTCTAAAGACTTTAGAAGCTGAAGCTTCTGAGCTAGAGCCCTCATAGTCTATGTCTTACTGTCCTTCATTTAATTAATAGCATAAGTCGCAACGACATCCACAGAGTCTCCAAACAGTTACATCAACGATAGTCGTACAAGTCATTGTACGACAAATCGTTACGTCTATGGTCATCGATAGAAAAAGAGGGTGAGACAACGAACATGGACCGTCGAAATAAGGGCAGAAGGGTAAGGGAGAGAATTTTCTATGCCATTTACTGCAAGTCGATCCTTATACTCTCGTTAGCCCTACAGAAGTGGTAGACAGTACGTTATTTACAAGCCACGGCGAATGGCACATTAAGATTATCTTTGCACTACTTGTTCATCGTACGCACGCGCAACAGTCTATCTTGTGTGAGATACTTTCCCGAAATTTTGTTGGGAAATTAGCACAGTTCTCGCGTTTTACGTCTAATCACAATCAAACACGGCACTCGAGCGAAGTGTCCTCTCTAAGTACTCTGAAGTTTCCCTTCGTCCGTCAAGTTCGAGATCGAATCCATCCTCGGAACGGACGACATCAACTCTCTGGTTCCAGTTTTGGAATGACAGTTCGTTTGGCATCCTGTAGGATATCCTTGGGCTCAGACGGTGGTCTCGTTCTTTCTGAGAGGCTTCAGCGGCTGCAGCTCCCGTTCCAGGCGATCGAAGTCGTTGTAGTACTCGTGGTCAGATTCCTCCTCGGAACTCCTTTGTCTCACCTGAGACCCGAAGGTTCCGTTCGTCAGGACCTTCTCCAGGTCGGGCGTTGGAATACCTAAAGTCTGCGGGGTCAATGGTCCCTCGTCCTGGGACATTATGTACTCGGGATTGTCCAGCGAAGTTTTACCTTGGATGGTCAGGAACTCTGGGTACTTCCTGTAACCGTTGTTGACTCGCTTTGGCTCCAATTCTGGAAACAATTCAGAAACGTTGATTAAAAATTTATGTTAAAAGCAACTGCTTCGAACAGCAGTCTTTACGAATGAAAGAATTCTTGTGGTGGACTTTTATTCATCGAGATTGTCAAGAACAAAAATATCACCAATCTCATGATTTAAAAAATTTCTGTTAACAGCAATTGCTTCAAATAGCAGTCCTTATAAATGAAAGAATTCTTGTGTCGAGAACAAAAATATTACCAATCTCGTGATTAAGAAATTTATGTTGACAACAATTACTTCAATTAGCAGACTTTATGAATGAAAGTTATACAAGGAGAAAATTATACAAGGAAATTATGTTACGTCTTCAGTAATTTGTAACGAATTTGTTGCTTACCCGTGGGTTTCGAGTCCCCTATGAGATCCATGTACTGCGTCGTGTTCGTCGGCAATTGCGGCGATGGCATCAAATAATCGTCTTCGTCTAATGGCAAGTCTAACTTCAGGTTACCTACTTGAGCCTGCTGGTGTGCAGAGTTCACCTCACCTTCGAAACAATCGTCCGTCACGTCACAATCTAAACAATCAAGCGATAAATTTCTTGATACTTAATTTTTCTTTATTTATTTGCACTTTAGTATGACGTCAATGCCCTATGACTTCAATTATATGTCTTCTAAACAAGTATTAATTACGTTTCATTATAAATATGTGTATGAATAAACTTTACACACGTACATACTTCTATGGAAAAATTTATTCGGAAACTTTAAACCTATAATTTAATTTAAGCAAATTTCTTCAATAGATATTGAATATATATATATACATATATTATACTAATTATTGCTCTAATAGGATAACTCACCTCTGACGCCAATCATCTTCAGCGGATCCGAGCAGTATCTCGAACTGGATGTGTCGGAGCCAACAGGATGTCCACAATGGCCGTTGGGAGGCGCGAAATGCGGGTGCTGACCCGAATTTCCAGGCTCGTGTGACGCGTTTCCGTTTCTGTGATTCGCTCCGTACCTCAGCAACTCTCTGTCCCAGTTCTGTTGGTTTTGAGGCGTTGGAGAGTCGGCAGCGAGGGGTTTGCCATTGGGCCAGCAAGTTTTCACGGGGGTGTTCGGTGGAGAACCGGAAGTACTGGATGCTGAGAGTCCAGGTGGAATAGGAGCCCTGGATTTCGGCTGAAGGTACTCGTCGGCGTCCACTAGCGCCTCGGGACCGTCCATGGCTGATGCAAGGTTTCGTATCATCTCCTTTTCGTCCTGAGAACATGGAAAATTTTTATTCGAAATACTGTATATAGGGGCACTGAAGAATATTTTATATAGATCACGAAAGATACTATATTCCAGAAGAAAAAGAAACATGAAGAGCATTAGTGCATATCCCCACACAGTTTCCCATATTTCCACTTGCTATAAATGCATAACCATAATATTAGGTTGTCCCAAAAGTTTCTTTCGTTTTATTAATAAGTAATACATACACAACATTTTATGTCTAATGTTACATTATTGAATTGTGTACGATTCATTTTGCTCCATTACTGTTACAACATCAATATCTAAGAAATTAGATTGTCTATTTATATAAACACTGCCACACAAAATAATTGAGTGCAAATTACGAAAGAAACTTTTGGAACAACCTAATATACTCAACCCGATACAAATAATCTATGCATGTTGGACAACAACGATAAATCACGTCAATGATAAAAGAATTCAATCTTTATTGCCTACCTGCAGTGTATACGAAGGTAATCTCATGTATTTGTCGCCCTTGATGGCAAGATATCGACCAGGGTCTCTGGACATCTTCGCGAAGTCCTCCGCCAGCTCCTTGAAGCTAGGCCTGGACTCCGCGTCCAGCATCCAGCACTTGATCATGATCATGTAAACGTCGATCGTGCAGATCGTTGGCTGGGGTAACCTCTCGCCCTTCTCCAACAATTCTGGCACGTTCCTAGCTGGCACGTTCTCGTAAGGTCTGCCACCATAGGTGAGAACCTCCCAGATGGTCACTCCAAAAGCCCACACGTCCGACTTGTGCGTGAAGACTCGATGCTGAATGCACTCGAGGGCCAGCCACTTGATCGGCATTTTTCCACCTGCAGCCTTGTACTGTTCCTCGTTGATGTCCAAAAGCTTGGCTAAACCGAAATCGGTGATTTTGACGCAGTTAGGCGTTTGCACGAGAACGTTTCGCGCAGCCAGGTCGCGGTGGACCAATCTCCTCTCCTCCAGGTAGGCCATTCCTCTGGCGATCTGCGTGCACCAATTGAGGAGGGCTTTGGAGCCGATCTTGTCCTTGAACGTGCGCACGAAGTCGAGCAGGCAACCCAAAGGCATCAGCTGGGTCACGAGCATCATCTGCGAGGTCATGCAAACGGCTAACAATTGAAGAAGGTTAGGGTGTTCCACGCTGGCCATGATGTACGCCTCGTCGAGGAACTCCTTCGATGTGTTCGCCCCTGTGCCATCGTGAAGGACCTTTATGGCCACCGGGATCTTGACGTTCTCACCTTCGGGCACCCAGACGCCCTTGTAGACGTTTCCGAAAGCTCCGTAACCCAGGATCCCACCTTTCCTCATCTCTTCTTCTTTGATGATACGTAACTTGGCCAGGTTCGGCTTCACGCCTGTCGGTCGTAGTGGTTCGTTGTCGTCTAACCCAGTCAACGCCATTGTCATCTTCACGGTGTTTTCCTTTGCTTTCGCGCGTATGCGCCAGAAGTACATGATTACGGCCGCGACCATGATGAAGAGTAAAGTGAACACCACGACACCTGCTAGGATAGCTGGCTGCAGCTCGTTCTCCCCTGAGAATCTAACGCTGCCGGATTCCAGGGAGCAGTACGGCTCGCTGTCCGGAGGGAAGATTTTGTGAGGGTACTCGGGAGGACAGATCTCCGTGCAGTTGAAGGATGTAGCGTTTCCATCTATATCTTCGTCCTGGAAGAAAACAAGGAGAGGTATAGAAAGTATGTAATCAGAAATTAACATGGATGATTAGAAATTTTACGATGGAAAACAAGCTTTTGTGCTTTGCTGTGTCTAAACAATGTATAATCATGTACGAATAAAATGTTTGAAAGACTTCTAGATGTTCACTTGGAAGTGAAGACGACGAACGTGTCAATAAATTTTCTGAACTCATTATACGACTTACCACGTTGATTTTGTAGTTTCGACACTTGTAGCATTGATTCTGGCCCGGTCCAAAGCATCCTCGACACTCGCTGAAGCACGGAATGCAGAGCTGAGTGTCTGCGTCCGCGAAATGATCAGCAGGACACTCGTCTTCGCACTGCTCGCCTCTCTTGTATTTGGTGCACTCTTGGCACACGTGCTCGTGGAAACCGTATCCGGTACAATTCTTGCAACGAGGATGGCATTTCCGACAGACTGCCTTTCCTGCCAGAGGCTTCAAGGCTCCTTGCTCTTGAGGACTCACCCACTCGTAGTAATGTCCTGTAACATGGAATCATAATTTCTTTAGATTTCGCTTGTTCGTTCTTGCTTACGCTAATTTATTTCTAGGCTGCAACCCTTTCACTGGGAAGAACGTATGAGGAATTAGGCTGTTTACAAATTAGACTTTATATACGAATTTCGACTTTATTTTTACGAAAAATTTTTAGAGGTAAGAATAAATGTTACACTATAAGGATACAAGAAAGATTATAAAAAGAAGAAATTGTTTTTTGTGTTTAAATCGGAATTTTCGAGCTCGAAAATTTCTCTTGTTTGACGTTTCTTTTAAAAAATAGTTCACTTCATACGTGCACTTTTTATAATCTGTGAATTTTCTTGACGTTCTTGAATCTCTTGTATATATCTGGAATTATCTTGTTTACAATTACTTCATTTTCATGTAAATATTCTATCTCTTAGGACAGAGAGTTCAACAAAGAAATTTACCTTGTGAAATCGATTTACTCGTTTGCAATTTAATATTAATAGACAATAATGTACTTTCAGCTTTCTGAATAGATCGAGTCACTCACCATCTGGACAGGGTTCCCCTTTCTGCAAACATCCTTCAGGTACGCTCCCGTTCATGATCGCCTTATCGCAGCTGTGACATCCATTAGGGCCTATGTTGTTCTCGGGTCCCTCGCAGCCACCCACGCAGTTCCCGTGGCAGTCCTTGCACACGCCGTTGTCGTCATACTTGGAGGATGGACACTCGGGCACGCAGAACGGACCGTCTAGCGCGTGTTTGCATTTTGTGCAGTGCTCCGCGTTTGGACCGGTGCAAGAACCGTCGCACTCGTCGTGACACAACTTGCAGGTCTTTTCATCGGCCTGGTAAATTCTATAAGTTTGGAATAAAGGGTGTTAGCTAATATTTCAGTTCAAATTAACCATACGCTGGACAATTAATTAATAGTGAAAGCGATGCTTAATATCAGTGCGAGACTACACGCTTATGAAACAGAAAGATAACCTCAGGCTAACCCCGTT
The DNA here is from genome assembly GCF_026283585.1 of Hylaeus volcanicus. Classification (NCBI taxonomy): domain Eukaryota; kingdom Metazoa; phylum Arthropoda; class Insecta; order Hymenoptera; family Colletidae; genus Hylaeus; species Hylaeus volcanicus. The sequence continues at coordinate 8,710,907 of NC_071976.1, read as the reverse complement.
TACCTTTGATCCACGCTCTGAGATGGGCAAATTTAAACACAACAGAAGTGACATGTGTTATTTCCAGGTTTGCAGATATTTGTTAAGTAATTAAAATTTGTTAAGTAGTTATATAGAGTTCGCTCTTACCCTGGCGCGGTGCAGTCTTGGAGACAATCGTTCCCTAATATGAAGTTCTTGCAGGACAGACACTGCGCTGGTCCGTGACCCCAACAACCCTCTTCGGAACACTGCTCGTCGCAGACCAATCCATCTCTTACTGGAATTGGGAAAAGATATTCAATATTTTTAGAGTGTGAGTGATATTAAAGGGAACTCTTCATTCTGGCTTAAAACATAGAGATATTTGTAACTATTCTTGTTGCTTCAGATCTTTAAAATATTTATAAAAGATTACATTAAAACAAAAATTCAAAATTCCCAGTGTTATTCTAATTAAAATGTCTATAAATAGACTCCAGGTAGATAGTCTTAATATTTACTTATAATTTCTACTTGAATACATAAAAACAAATTTTATGCAACTGTCAGAGCAAAGTTCCACAACTGCAAAAATACTAGAATATAAAATAATTATAATAACTAATACTATGATTACATCATACACCACAATACTTACTGCATTCGCTTTCGTTCCTATTATTAGACAACAAACTCTCGTGCTCCGACGACTTCTTGATCCTAGTCCAGTTGATGCTTTGTGCGTAACAGAGATTCTTGTTCTCCAAAATGGCGATGGACCCGGAATAAATTTTCTTGAGGGAGCTGAGGCCGAACGACACGAGCGACGTCTTCACGATGTACAAAGACGCGAAATACTCCGTCAGGGTTCTTCCACCTATGAACTCGAGGTTCCGGAAGTACGAGAGGTTCTTGAAGTCCTCGTGATCCCCTTGGATGTTCAGGAATCCGGTGATCTCCTTTAGGGTGCTGAACACCTCCAACTTGTCGGGATGCATTTTCTCGTAGCGTTTGCCAAAACTGAAGTTGGGGTAGACGTGTTGGAAGCCTTGGAAGCTCTGGTCCAGTATGGTGATCGATCCCTCGATGATCGTGCAGTCCTTGAAGTCGTCTATGTTGCCAGAGTGCACTTTCTCCACGCCTTTACAGGTTTTCGGGCACGGGCCATCGCAAGGCACGCATTCGCCGTTCAACGCTTTCTTCTTCGGTGGACAGGCCCTTACGCAAGCCCCGTTGTCTTTCAGAAGGTGTTCCGGACACCTTCTCACGCAGGTTGCACCATACGCGTACTTCCCGTCAGGATTAGCCTCCCACGAGTACGTCGTAGGATTGTACCTGAAACGGTCGTCATTTGAATACCTGGTCGTAAAGTTTACAATGAGACTCGAACTTCCAACGAGTATCTCCGCGACGAGACATCGATACATCGGCGTAGTACGGATTTATCGACGATGCGGTTGCTATTGTCAAACGTTTTACTAGTTTCGTATCGCACCCGTTAAGCCTGAGAGATATGTATATATCGACGTCGTTTGATAGAACCTTCGGGATTTTTGGTTTCTAAACGCTCGGAGAAGAAGGTTTAGTGTCGTGAACTCTCGCGTTATGGTTCAAATTTATGCGCGAATAGGCGAAATGTGAAGTATCGTGATGTATTTTGATCCGAGCATGAAGCAAGATTGTATTTTTAAACGTGATAACGCCGGAGGGACGATTTAAAGTATTATTTGCAGATGGTATTCGTCGAGGGGGGATTGTAAAATGTCATGTTGGGAGATTAATTGCAGATTAATTTCGAGTTGAGAATAATTGAGGAAATACAAGTATTTTTTTTCAATTGAAATGTGTACCAAAATGGTTTTACTATAAAATCTTATTTCTCAACATTCAAAATTATCGTTTTTCTTGATGAAATAGTTTGCTTGGTATGTTTCAGATGAGGCAAAAAAAAGAAAACGTTCTTGGAGATTAGCGTACAAATTTGTATATCGAGTTCAATACTTGCACTGTAAATTTACGCTGAGTTTCGGAAGAAATTATTTATTTAAACTTTGAGAAATAATTCTTGAATTTCTTAGACTTTGGACTTTGATTCATTCAATAGTCATTCTAATAGTTCGTACCAATTTTTAAGAAATATTCAAAGACACATTTGAATTTCGATATATGTACATTTATTGAATTATATAAGCACCATTTTATTCCACAATCTTTCCACCATTTAAGGGATGTACGCAAGTTATTTGTTGTCAACCGTTCCAATATATTCAGACCTGTACCCACCTACCAAAAATCGACGTATACTTTCCAAACAAATCGATATACATATGTACGTACTAGTGCAATAACTCATTTAATCTGAAGCTATAGTATTCCCAAAGTCCCGAAGGGTATTCCAAGATCCCCATAATTAACACGCAATTAATCTTTCTCTAATTAAGGGTCGTATATGAATTCGAGGCCGAAATCCACGTCCATCCGTGAAGGTAGATTCGACCCGGTCCTTAATGATGCGGGTCGTCTACTTACTTTTGCATGGGCGGGCATTCCTGCGTGCACACACCGTCGTCGAAGAAGTTTTTGCAGGCGAGGCAGTCGCTCTGTTTCGGACCCATGCAGCCACCGGCGCAAAAAAGATGGCAACACTCTCGCGGATTGGGCCCGAAGCACCTGCCCTGCCAGCACTGGGGCGAACAGTTCGTCTTCGAGTACCTCTGACAATTCTCGGGACCCTCGCCCCAGCAGCCCTGCTCGCAGCTCTTATCGCACGACGGACATACGCGCTCCGGTGACGTGAAATTGTATACGTAGGAGTACGTTCCACCCTGGCCGGTGATTATTTCGTCCCAGTTGATCGTACGGATGTGGCAAAGGTTGTAATTGTTGTACATGCCCACGCTCCCGTTGAGGATATCTAGGAAACGACACGTGCGACTTAGGGTCGTTGAAGTGTTCGTGGTTCACGTTGGAATATTAAACGCGGAAGATATTCAGCTTGAGTTTACTTTGAATTATTTACTATTTGGGAGGATGCATTTTATAGAATCTTGAGTTCTCAATGTTCTTTTAACACGTTGGTTGCCAGACTGATACTCGTGAAAATTTCTACCAAGTTCAAATTTCGTCTTGAGACTATCGAAAATTAGATAACGTAACATTTGTCGTAGCATTTAATTTCTTAACCTCGTCACACTCACGAATCCTATCCGCATTTATTTTTATTAACGTCTCACCTTTGAAATTTTCTTTTTTAGTTCCTTAATGAAAAGTCCTGTCATCCATTTCTGGGCGACGTTGCGACCAACGTGTTAATGAAAAATTCATAGTGGAAATAACAGACGTAGGTAGGGTAAATTTGCCTGGAACAACTCGGCAATATTCATTGACGTAAGTTTCAACTTTTGTGGATTGATGACAGGTAACCAGTGCCGTAAGCATCAATATTTTTATTTGCTTTATAATTCGAAGGAAACTATCATCTATATCTTGTTTTCTTACATATATTTTTAATGAAAGTATATAAAAAAGATAAAAGTCAGAAGATGGATTGTCTAGAGTAAAATAATTCCTAGAATGCAAGAATAAAGAAAATTGTCATTTACCTCTGAGGGCCGGCATCTCCAAGTTCTGCATCTGACACATCGTGACGAATAAGGCGAACTCGGTGTCATGTATGGTGAGCTTGAAGAGCGTTCTGCCGCGTATGATCTGCAACCGCGGCAGGACGATCTTCCGGACATCCACGTGGCTGATGAGGACGTAACCGGTGACCTCTCGTATATACTGGAGGAAACTGAGGTCGAATGTCTCGTTCTGGAGCCATGTGATCTCCAGGTTGCCGTCGACATAAGTACAGTTGGTGTACCGGTCTCGAAGATTCCGGTAGTGATGCTGCTTGTTGGACGGAACGGAGAGGCGGCCATTGGTTCCGATGCAAACTGAAACAAAAGGATATAGACGTTTAACGTAAAGTCAATCAAGAAGATCTATTCATTTTTACAGTATTAATTTCACATCGATTTTAGAAATGATACCCCTTTTTCAAAGTCTAATATTTTAACTAATATTTGAATCACTTGAAATTGGTTACAGGTTGATTGAAATCAACTCAGGTTTTCCTAGTGTGTCAAGAACGACCCTCTGCTTGCATTATGCTAGCTAGTTAGGTCTGCTCGAGTAAGCAAGAGGTGCAGTAGCCTTGAGCAGACAATTAATACTAGAACTACCAAGACCATGTACTTTATACTTCTGTCTAAAATTACTGAATTATTGACAACGCTTTTACTGCAATTTTTGGTGAGAATTATTGAAATAGAGGACTAGGATACATTAAATGATTTGCTCCTCCATTCTTTATTTTTAAAGATATCATTGAGTAAATTTATAAGAGGCACGATTCGAATGTTAAGCCTTGATACTATTGCTAGAAATGCTAGAAAATAACAATGACTACATGAACTACCATTTCTACTCTCTACGTCATAATTTAACCAAATATCGAGGACATCCATAGACATCTGATATACTTGAAAGCTTTCGTTAAAAATTCCATCAACAATAAGTGCTTTCGCTGGTTGTAGATCTAATTGAAATTTCCAAAAGTCACACCTTGTTAACAAGTATCTCTGATTGCAGAGTACTGTTATCGACCAAGTCGCGGCGACGTTTCGTAAACGTTCGGAGCATAAACACTCGTCGCGCGACTTCCGTGCGTCGACGACCCCCTGTTCATAGAATCACTCCGTGGAACGGGCTGAGGTCGCCACCCACATCGTTGAAAGCGCTTCCCCGATCTATAGATAGCTTTCTAAGCTTTGAAAGCGTGCCGTGGCGGGTGGGCGAACCACTTCCACACACACGAGTACGCGCTTGGATTTGTTGTGTAATCACACACGTATCCCCAACGTGTCGCAACACACTCTTGCAAGCTAACACAGTGCGTAAAAGTAACCCTAAGCGATCGCAGCTCTCATCCACTTCGCAATGATACTGTTCCTATTTGCACACATCGCATCGTTAATATCCAATGCGCTGAATTAACGGCAGTATGATTTATCGACATCTAATATAAAAATACATTTAATACAATATATAAATTTACTTAATATTAAATATATTTAATGCATCAATGCATCGGTTCAAAGTGAACCGTTCCCCTCAGCCTTTGTCCTATTCTCCAACTCCCTGACTATAATATAAATGAATAATAAAAAATAAATAAATACTATATTTAATATAAAAATAAATATGATGGGTTCGAAGTGAACCGTTTCTCCTCAGCCTTTATCCTATTCTCGACTCCTCGCTTCCCAAGCCAACCCAAGAAGAAAACGGCCCAGCCATCGGCTATTCTCGTCGAAAAACGTAATTGGATCAATTACCATTCGCGCCGGCAACTAAACCGCCGGTATCGCGGCAATATCATTCATAAGTTGGCTAATAACCGGAACATCGATCGACGAGGGCCCGATCGCTCACGCCCTTCGCAAAAACGCACGTCGATGATCGACAGACGTCGAAACCCTGCCCCCATCCCCATGTTCCGTACTTCTTCATCGGCTTACGTCTTCCTCCGTGTCCCGTGGTCCAGGGAACGGTCCCGTGGCCCGCGTCGCGACGCATACTGGCACGTACGCATTGTCTCTCGGAATTCGGTTTTGCTGGGTAACGCGGATCGCAAACGAAACGCGGCGTTTGCATTCCATCGGCAGCAGAACGGACCGACGAAAGGCGCAGGGGTCTTAATCTGGCCCGGCGATCGGAATCATGCGAAAATAATTGCGCAACGACATCCTTCTTGCGCGAATCGAGGCGCGCCGCGCCAAAGAAGACGACTCGAGGCGGGAGCGTCGTCGGTCCCATCGTCCAAGGAACGACGGAACGAGGATCGGGGGACACGGTGAAAGAAGCTAGGGAACCGAGAAACCGGGCCCTGGTATTCCTACCGACCAGATGCTGGATCCTGGACGCACCCCCTCGGAGAAGACGAATGCAGAACGCGCGCATCGGCCGCGGTCGCCACGGACCTCGAGAATGCGGATCGATCGTGGATCTGCATCGCTGCGGGATTCCCCTTTGCTCGGGCGAGCACCGCGGGTCCCTCTTCGCGTTTTCTGTCTGTTCGGCTCCCGACCGAAGATTAATGTCCTAATCGTCGTGGTAGATAAGAAAGGGTTGCGCTTCTTGCGCGCGGAACGCGGCTCCCGATCACGACGTCGCGAGGCATGTTCCGTTTGGCGGAAAAAAGTTCATTAGGGTTATTAAATTTGCCCGGCATTCGGCTTGGTAACCGTTTCGTGGCTTGTTTAGGAAGTTTCTCGGAGGTTGGGAGACTTCGTCGGTCGATCGCGCTACGGGAGGGAATGGAGAAGGGAGAGGAAGAAGGAGATTTCGTCTTAGAGTCGTCGGAAAACGCTTTGGTGGTCCGTGCCTTTTAGACGCTGGAATATTCGATGGTAGAGGACTTTGGTAAATACAAGAAAGCTTGTTCGTAATTATGGTATATTTCTACGAGTTGACATTCATGCATCGCATTTAGGGAATTCTGAATCTATCGATAAATACAAGAAAGCTTCAGTTTGTAGTTACATAGTATGCTTCTACGAGATGCGATTAATTCCACCAGTCACATAAAAATTGTAACATTACCGACGATTATTGTTTCACTATTCTTCACTATTAATTTTATATACCGTTAGATTATGCAGTCTACAATCTTTATTTTAATTTATATTATAAATGGAAATTTTAAAAAGCAATGTACATTATTTCGGCGCGTTTCTGAACTTTTTCTTTATAGAGTTTTTACTTTTACATTGGCATTGAACAATCCTGCTGGCAAAATTCAGTCCTGCCTAATAGCATCGAGTGAGCAGCCCTTTCAAGTCGCTTTCGACCTCGAGTACCTCGTGGACAACACGCGCAAAACTACGAAGAACGCTGGCACTGTTTCAACCGCCACGAAGCGGCCCATTTCCTCGGCAAACACAGGAATTTCATTTAGAACGATTTACAAACACGTCGAGTCACCGCGCGCCGACGAGGGATAGACCACGGAGCCGATTAGCCGCGCGTTTCTTCGAAAATTCCTACGCGTTCACATACCAACGGACTAATTAGCAACGTTTGCGCGTATACATATATCGTTTACTACCCGACTGCCCGTCGCGATCCTCGTTGTTCACGTTTGCCCCGAGACGCGGCTACGTGTAAAACTAGTCGAAGGGCGACTTCCGCTAACTGGAGGCGCCGTCGGTTTCCTTTTCAGGCAACGCCACGATCTGAACTCTCTCGTACATCTCTCGTACTCGTCCGTCCGTCTGTTCGTTCGCTATTTTACAACAGAATCGTACCTCCACCCGTTCTCTTCCCTTTTATATTCTGCCTCGGACGTACGCGCCTCGTTCCACTTTGCTCCGTGACGAGCAAAACGACGATACGATGGAAATTCTACCGGGAGGGGAGAATATAAGGAGCGCTCGTTCCGAACCCTCCGGGGACGTGTCGATCCCGTTCCTCTTCTTCCACGTCGTTTCTTCAGTACTTTCCGCCGCCGACTGGCGCTTTGCGAAACTTGTGCGAATGGCGATCAAAGTTTCTCTTCGTTTGACGATTTTCAGAGGAGTGATCGGTAACTGAACACGAAAAAAAGGGACTCATGGAGACTTTACTGCGTTTTCTAACATTTTTGTAGGATTTGGGCTCTGAGTTGGGCTCTGAACTCGTGCGGCTGTCGATTATCGTGCGACAGGTTTTCAAGTGGTTGTTTTGTAATCTGTCATTGCAAAGAACTGCTGTCAAGAGTTTTACTATATAACATCTTTGTATTTCAAAATATATTTAGTTAAACTGTTATTACGTCCGTTCTTTCCTCAATCACCATCCCCATATTAAGAAGCTAGAATGTATAAGTTGCAATTTTGTTTGCAGGTTTGTTCAAGTTTGAAGATCTGAACATTTTTATAAGCACCATAAATTCATATTTTTAGAGCTATAGGTTAGAAAGTATTAAGTTGTCCAGAAAGTTCGTGCCAATTTTTGAGAAAACTTCGAAGGCGCATTTGAATTGTAACATACATTTATTTATATGTATATTTATTGAATTACATGGGTACCATTTTGTTCCACAACCTTTCCACCTTTTAAGAGATGTATACATGTTACTTGTTTTCAGCCATTTCGACATATTCAGACCTGCACCACCTATAAAAAATCGGCATGGACTTTCCGGACAACCCAATAGCATGCGTGTATTAATTTCGAAAATTCAATCACCAAACATCCCCATGCAAACATTAATTTTCAGCTAAACTATTCTAGAGATTCTCGTAGTAACCTCACAAAATCGCGGATAATCGTAATTTTTAAACGGTACACAGCTTTAAAATCCCCGAACGGCAGAAGTGTCGGTATCTCCGGCGGTTTACGATGATGATGGGCATTCGTGGCATTTAAGGGTAACTGAATTACGAGACAGGAGAAGTAACCGCGTCATGGCGTCGGATCGTGACGCGTCGAAAGAGTTACGGCTGCCCCGCGATAAAACGAAAGAGAATTCGCCTGATAACCGAATGGGCGTTCGGACAGCGGAGAAAAGTGGTAGTTGGGGCCAGAAGTGTCGGTCGAGGTCGGCGAGGCAACACGTTCTCCATCGTTCGCGATCCTCCGTGCGTGCTACGAAATTCATCGGGTAATTTCCTAGCTCGGGGGTGTGGGGAGGGGCCCGTGGAAACGTGGCAATTATCGTCGACAACGGGGTTACGAAAATTACTGGGCGAATCCCTTCGGTCGGGATTAAAATTCTCCTAAAACGAAGCCCTCCACGCTTCCGAAAGACAATGGCGATATCGATTACGGGGTTTCGGCGCGAATTCGGTTCACCAATTACTTGGAGGGTTCTAGGAAAGTTTCTTGGGATGCTGGCTGCATGTAAATGACGTTCGCGCGACGTAGGATGCAGAGGTGCAGATGGACCATTCGAAATGAGGCCAAATATACATGTTATGAATGCGCGTTCGAAGGAATCGGCGGACCATCTAGCGGCGATGCGGTGCGAGAGCGCGATCGTCAGAGTCTTGCGAATTCGGTTGTTCTGTCCGAGAGCAGGAGCGATAGAGAATGTTTCTTATATTATTAAGTCTTCTTATATTGTTAAGACGTACGAACTATTTTGGAGTTCCCGCGCTACAAGGCGCACGCTCCAAGCACTTCCGTTTGAGAAAGTTGTTCAGCATGGTCTGTGATGGTTTGTCGTCGTGTTTCGTTGACACATTGTTCAACACATAATATTATAAGGTTAAGTTCAAATATATTCAAGAATATCTATATTAAATTTGTACTTGAATAATAAAGTCGTTCAACATATATTTAATAAACTATTATTGGTATAACGGGTACGACGTGTTGTTCCTCCGGATCCTTGATACAACAATACAGATACATTTTTAATTATTTTCCCCCTTTGGAAAACCCTCCACAAGACGAGTAATTAAAAAATGAAGATATTTCGAGAACCTGGCAAATACATTTTCGATCCACCATCGACACGCAACAAGACGCATCAAAGTTTTAAAATCCTCGCTAATTGCGACTTTCTTCGTAACCTCCTCATTCGATTCCACGTTTAGGGTATTTCATGAAGCCTACCCCAGAAGACTCATCGACGCACAAATCACGCAAACACGAGCCGCGGCCATGCATAATGTATCCCCGCAGGACGGAAACCGTGGAGCGGGCAACCCGCGAGCCCTGGAAGAAGCCATCGCCACGTGGACTCGCCAATGAGTGGAGGTACCCTGCGACAAAAACCTCGAGGAGTCAACCCGAGGCGGATCGAAGACAGACGCGACGAAGAGACAGACGCGAAACCGAAATCCCGCGGCGAGACTTCTTTTGTGGGCGCAAGAGTTGTGCATTCGCCGTGGGTCCTCGACGACCACCTTCTAGGAGGGCAGCGTCGATTTTTATGCGGCACTTTAAGACGCCATTAAAGGGCCAAAGTAATACGAAATAACCGCACACCGATGGCCAGCGACGGCGCCGCCGTCGCCGTTTATTTCGCCTCGTAAACATCGATACACACCGCGGTGTGCCTCCGTCTCTCTCATTCTCTCTCTCTCTCTTCCCATTGGCCAGAGCCGAACGGTGGATCACTTGTTGGGCCCCTCGGCCGAATCCTGACGGAATAAAGACCGGGTATCGTAAACGCGCGAAATAACCATCGGGGCCCAGGCGTTCCTTCCGAGGCGGACGGGCCCCTGTGAAAAAAGTCGGTGGTGAGAAGAGACGCCGGAATGGTGAACGAGCGGGTGTAAGGGGCGAGGAGAGGGAGACGTGGCTGGTCCGGACTGGAAGCTCGAAGGGGAAACAATAATTTAGGAACACCGGTCCCAGGCGAGAGGACCGAACGCCCGTGGAACAATGGGCTCCTTCCACCTCGAAGGTGAAGCGCGTCGTACCGCACCGAACACCGAGACACTGATTCTCTAATAAAAGTCACGATGTAAACACGAGTTTGCCATCCTCCACCCCCGGGGTAAAGCGTTACGAGCGCTGGCTGACTCCTGACACCGTCGGTGGGACACGATAGAAGGCTATCCGCTTCGTTGCGGCTTTATTTAGCTTCTCCGTTGAGCGAGAATTAATGCGCGCGACGGTGGTTGCTTCTTTGTTCGAGGGACGAGCTGGGGTATTTATGAGAGACAGGGTGATATTTGGGGATGGAGCGACTCGATCGTTCGATGGTGGAAGGATTTG
>NC_071976.1:8657695-8700181 GCF_026283585.1 Hylaeus volcanicus | reverse complement strand
TACAAGTAGATGTCAATCTCACATTCTACGAGATTATTCGCAAAAATCCATGAAAAAAATAAGTTTTTGAGCGATGCATCATAGCCTGTAATCAAGGCAGAAAGTGAGCTCCACGTACTGTAATTTTATTATTTCGGTAATGAAACTCATGTCCTTAGTTAGTTGATTGATTCCAAAGGGAATCAGGCATAATATTCTTTAACATGTTGACAGTGTTTTTTCACTGAAGTAAAAAAATTAATTCCAAAAGTTAAGCATGAAAGAGAATATATTTAAATAAAATTGATGGATTTCGACGAAGTTACAAAAAAAAAATACCACGATGAATGTTTCATTACATAGTCTCGAATATTTTAAATAATACTTAATCCTAGCAGAATATTTTCGAGAATATTTCTCAACGTGTTAAAGTACACGTACTCCTCATTATTTGCCTTGGGACGTCATGCATCATATATCTTTAGATGAAGCAAAAAAAGATCCACATAAAGAACTTGAGGAACATGATGACCTGAACATGGAACCTGAACATCGTGTCGTACGTCTTCAGGGTACGACTACAAATGTTCACGAGGCAGATTAATTTTCCCGAAGATGTCGAGGTAATGTTCCTGTGCAACGAAGCGTAACTTTCGACTCATTCGGAAAGCAAACACGCCGATTGTTCGTTTCGCGATAAGGGAAATCGAGCGATCCCGTAGGAACCGGTTCCCGATATCCCGCGGTCTTCCTCGATCGGCTACGTCACTCCTCGCCGCGCATAATGACGGCTCCGCGATCCTTTTTTCCGATCGGCTTCGCCCCGATGGTCCTTCGCGCACAAACCTCCATTATCGCTTCTATCCTTTCTCTCTGGTTCGCGAGCGTGGATCGATCGGGGGCCGAAAGCAACGCGGAAAATTATTGCGAACACGCACCGACTCGAACGACGGGCCGCTTCGTCATTTCGCTCCGGCGAACATTTCTGCTAGCGATGGGATCGACCGCCTTGCAAGCAACTTCGAATCTGGACTAGATTTTAATGCATACTTCAGTAGTTTTTTATTCAAATAAAATGGTTCCATCAGTAATGGATTGTTACACAAAACAATTCAAGATTCACATATGAATTTTTACGAAAGCAGATTAAGTTTTCTGAAGATGTCGAGGTCCTCGACAGGCGATAACTTTATTCAAAATTCTGTATGTAGTAAGCATACGTTAACTATTTATCAACATTATTATATGAAAATTAAGTAACAGTTCGGATAACGAAGCTTTAGATTGCAAAATAACGAAAGACTTTTCGATTTGTTTTTATCTTTTTATACGAAGAATTGACCTTTAGTAAAATACCTTATCAACACGCTCTATTTAACAACTTTGAAGTCTCACGGACTCGATCTCGAGCTCGAAACCACTTCGTGTACACTAAATAAAAATATTAAAATGATACCACTACCTCTTACAACTGGTATCTGAAACCATGAACCTTGAGTGCTGCAATTTACTTAGATTCGCTAGTACAAATCGAACTGAATCCCATCTCTAGTTCTCAGCCTTCCTCGCGGCCCTCGATCCAACGGCAAGCGGGATCGAAGAGAAGAAAAGAAGGCCGAGGAGAAGCGGCCAGCCAGATAGAGTACAACCTCGAGGATGTATAAGTGGTGCGTATACGTTATAACCGTGGCATAACCATCCCAGGGCGTAACATTAATAGCTTTATGGTTTATTGCTTTCGAGTCTGCGGTTAAGCTTCTCTCCGCTCCCTGCGGAGCAGATACGCGGCGACGTACAGCGCAGCGAAGGCTACGAGATGCTGGCACCGTCTATCGTCCTCGAGATCGTGCTCCTTTATTTTCGATTTCGTTACGTCTGCACCGGCGTCCCCCTCGAAGATCGTAGCCGCGATTCGGTTTCTGTCCTTTCGATAGCTTTACGATTCTCTGCCAAAGGATTCTTTTAGCAATCGCGACCTGTTGGAAAAAAGATTTTAACAGGAGTCACTCCCCCGCAATGGAGCCCCTAATTTCGTGCAAGTTTAGCATGACAACTATTTTTCTTGCAATCCTTCGATCTTCTCCAAAACATTCTTTAAAGATTATTTAATCATTAAGGGGAGAATGAACATTGGAATATTTCATTTGAAACAGGAATTTTCTAAAAATGTAATATTTCATGCGAAGAGTTTTTCACATTTGGAATACGATTGCTCTTTGGATATATAAGAGACCACTTGTGTTTAATGTACTTAAAATTGTAACGGATGTATTTTGGAAATTGTTACAGGAAAAATGAAATATTTCTGTTTAGTGTGATTGATTGGTGCATAGATTCGATATTTAAATTTATTTAATATTTAGATAGATTCAATATTTCTGTTTAATGTGAGGTAGACTCGGCAGTAATTAACCGCGTCTCATAAAATTCGTTAGTAATTGCAAGTCCTACATGACATTTTCTCTATTTGTTAATCGTGTCCACACTAATTCTATTGGAAAAGAATCATCGTATCTCTTCAGATACCATAAAGAACAACTCTAACGATAACATGAATCGAGTACATAAGGCTCGTAACATTCATTGATAATTGAAAGTTTCGTTTGACATTTTGTATGGCGAAGCAATTAAAATACCTGCACTTCGTTTAAAACACGATTCAACCGGTGTCAGTGGCAATCGTTTAATGAAAAGTCGCTGCAAATCATAGAGTGTCACGGTTCCGTGAGTTTGAATCTCGTTTGTAGCGATTCTAATACTATTCAATCTCAAGATAGTCGTTTTAGCATCGTATTTAGCATTGTTCCATCATACAATAACTCCGACATGAACCGCTTTAACTCATCTGCCATTTTAATTGCGAATCGTGGGTTGTTCCCTCTTTTCTTAGCGTGTTTTATTCGAGTATTTTCTGATACGATCAACATACTAGATAAGAACCTTGGCTAAATCAGGCACGTGCCATAATTGCTAACTTCTGAGAATGAACTCGCTACTCATTTTTTTCAACGGAATAACTAGGTGCAGAAGAAACGTGTTATAACAGCAGACGTTTTAATCAACTAATCTCGTCTGTTTGAGCGTTAAATGCAGAATTTATAGGGTACGAAGTCTTTTAATCGAAGCGCTTTAAAAATTTCCGTTTTGTGAATTCATTGTGAGCATACATAATAGATGGAAATCACTGGGAATGTAAAATAGAGAGGAAATTGTCTCTAATGACGCGGTTCGAGTGGCGAAAGGAAATACTTGACGCGTATTACTTGATCTGTAATCTATAATTTACGTAAACAATTTTTGTGTACACCGTTACGTAAGAAGTGCCAACTCTTTCATGCGTGTCAGTACTGGAAAGTGTTGCTGAGCTTTGCGGGATAAAACCAACATGTTATTATTCTTCCTAAGGTCGAATCGTTGATCGATATTTTTTTGACATGATTTATACAACTTTATATGATTTATACAAATTTATACAATTTAAATGAGTGGCACGGTGGCATTGGTTCATCGATATTAGCGCGGGAAATTCTAAGAAAAGTCGGTTAAGATTGAAAATCACGGTCCAGCGCGGTGGTTCGAGAAGAATCATTCCGCTCTGCCATAATCGTCGCCAGCGCGCGTTAATGCGCCTAGGGCAGAGGCGAGGAAGTAATGACGAATCGAAATGAGGTACGGTGGGACAAGGAACGAATGACGGTACGCGGAATGCGCTTTGTTCAAGCATCTCTCTCGCGTCGACGCTTCCAGCGTTCCCCGTGTCTCGTTCCTTCGTCCTCTTCCGTTTCATCGGTGGTTCATTCTCGATCCTTCTCGTTCTCATCTCACCTGGGCAACCTCAGCAGCAGCCAGGCCGAACCACACGTCTGCCGAGGGCACGCGAACCCGCGTTTGCCCTCCGAGAGGGTATTAACGCAGAGTGCTCTTACAGGAGGCGAAGGTTTCTCGAAGTAGCGAGGTCCTGATTCTGGGGGGCTCCTGAGTACCATCGTGAATCATGCGAAATCCAATTAATAATACGTAGACGGTTTTAATTTGGTAGTATATTTATCAATCTATATTCTCATGTCTGTTTGAATATACATCCATAAAAATACAGCTTCAATCAATAATAAATACGAATTTAATTAGTTTTGTATATTTATCAATCTATATATTGATGTCTGTTTAAATGTAAATTAATAACAAATCGAACTTTAATTATTTTGTACACATTTATCAATCTATAAATTAATAACCGTTTGAAAGACTTCACTTTGATATTTCTATGTGACAGTAGTAATTATTTCTCCACCTGTACGACATGATTAAGTATATTAATCATAATTTTCTGTAACACTTGATAGACTCTACGAAACATACAACAAGAAGAATTTCAATTTTCACTCGTCTGTAATATTGACAGTTGCAGGAAGAAAGCACTAGGCTTATACGATTTTCACTCGCATTACCTAGTTGAAATGTATTAGATTCATCAATTGAATCCAAAACAACAGCTTTGGAGTAACATTGATAGAATTCTACTTGGCAGAAGAGTATGCTTCGCAATGGAAACACTCTTCAAGATAAAATGTACGAAACATTCAAATGCAGGAGATAAAAATTTCATTATACGTCGCTTGTTTTTCTTTTGGGCGCCATTAGGAATAATTTCGATTCGAAGACGAGCGTGGACTGCATAGGACAGGGCAAGGATGACCCGAGCAGGCTCATCGCTCTTCACTCGCATTTGCATGCCATTCAGACAAAGAGCAGATAAGGCGAACTAGTTCGCGGTCAACATGGTGAAACAGTGACCCGTGTTAACAATAGAAGTAGATGCATATCTAACTTGGTTTCACGGTCGAAGGTCAATGCGCGAACATCTCACCTGAAACGCGCGGTCAAGGTCAGTACGTTTGACCTCCCACGAATACCGCCAAAAATTAACGAACCTATCACGAAATTGCATGATTTTTCATATATCTGATATTGAATTTCATGCTTTCTTATTTTTTATGTGACTGGCAGGCGTTAGAAGACAGGAAAATATTGAATTACATCGATAAAAAGTTACATTTAAAAATGGAATGATTAAGTATAATAGTAGAAGATAGAATTAGGAAGTTCAGGGTTAATAATTGTAATAAAGGAACTAGATGAAAGAGATAATACTATGAACACTTTACGATGTTTAACAATTTTATTTTATTCTATTACATGCCATTCTGTATTTCCTTACCATCAGTGCAATTATTGTATGTGTGTGTTAATATTTACATATATTGTAATATTGTCAATATTTTTAATAAAGGAGCCACAGAAATTTTATAGTCACGGTGTAATGACTATGTCAGAAAGGTGGGGAAATATTATTAAACGAGAGAGATTATAATTTGTGGAACAATCTATACTTCGCCCTTCCTACATTTCCCTTTTTTATTCGCTCAAGAACTTACCAATAGAGTATTACTACTGTCACTTTTTACAATTTGGAAAGAATAAATTACTTTTCTTAGATCCTTTATATTGCGCAGAGATGGGAACAGGTCTTCGGGACCTTGCGATTTCTGAAATTCAAGGTTCACGAGGTTCGAACACGTACGATGGAAGAATGTTAATTTATGATACCGGATACCACGGTTTCTCACGAACTGTTATAGCGGAAGGAGAAGAATTAGGATATCGCAACGTACGAATTACGTGTATAGTTGGCATTGTGGGAACGTGGATCAGTCACACGAGTTTTAGTCTGACTCCATCAAAATACACTCACGTATTCGATACTCCCATACATCACAAACCCCATAGAATCTACACATAACGATTTCGGCTAGATCCAACTAAAATCCATGAATATCGATCGTGATCGCCCCTAATAATCACTTGACCAAAGTCGTAACCCACAAACGCTCTCATGAAATAAATCATCTACCTGCGTTTGCCAACGCTCCAGAGTATTTTTCGCCAACGAAAAGCGATTAGGCTACAGCGTCAATAAATCAAAGCCGGGTGAAAGTCGCTTTCACCCCTGCGAGAATTCTAGAATCCCGAATTACCGTTATTTCCGAGCCGTAAATCATTCGGTCGAACGCCTCGCGGGTTAAATCGCGGATGCACAATACCCTGCGTGCGCGTACAACTCGCGCCGCGGATAACAATCTCTTTCTCCCTTTCGAGTGGTTTCGCCAGCTGGGACGCGAGGGGAGATTTTAATATACGAGCGTGCCGTGAGCGCCGCGGCCAAAGTCATACACCTATGAAATCGCCGAGCCGCAGATAAACACGCAGATAGGAAAAACTCGACGCGTTTGTTCGGCCGTCCCTTTTGAAAATCCCACCGAGCCCATAGATTTTCGTCGGGGGATATTTTAATTGCCCCGTGGCGAGAGCGTTCCGTTTACGAAGCGTCGACTTGCCAGAGAGATCGTATCGGGCGTAATTGTTAATTTGAAATGAGTATTAAGGATATGGTTATTCAGCAGGCTCGCGTGCTTGCTGTATTAATTCAACGCTGTGTCGACACGTGCGATAGTAGCGTACACGCAGTTTAGCGCCGACAGAAATTACGCAAATGTTATAGTTGACGATAAAGAAGGCAAATGGGTTCATTTTGAGGTGGTAGAGATGTTGGAAGGGAGTTTCTAGGCGTGGTTTTTAAATATTCTCGTATCTAGCGAGGCTCTTTTTCTATTCTTAGTTGTTTTAGTTACTTAAATTCAGTCAATTTTAGAGTGACATTTTTGAAAATTGATACCGAAGAGTATCGGTTAAGTTAGTAATTTAATATTATAAAATAATATGATATGTGTATTGATATATAATAATTACGTAATGTACATTAATACACATATGATTGATAATGTATAGAAAATATATGTAAATAACAGTTTTAATATATCATTTACCCCTGATGTTATTACACATACAAATAAAAGCATATACATATACTATAAATCATACATAAATGACAACACCACTACGTTCTCTGATCCCTAAAGAAGCTAGCTACAATTCTGACAAATAATCAAAATATCCTATCCAAAGGACACAAAAGTCTCAATTCCTACTGACCTATTAAAATATTATTATCAAACCTCGCCATTTTCATTCCCCTCTGCATGCAACGCGCTATATCGAGGTCAGTCCCGTTAGCATCAGCCGTTCGCGAGAAACCGTGGCGAGACCTAGAGCTAGACCTCAGGATTTTACTTAGATCTACGTCTGGACATCAGAATCTGACATAGATCTAGGCCTGGACCTCAGGATTTGAACTAGACCTAGGGCTAGACCTCAGGATTTGACCTAGATCTAGGTCTGAACATCAGAATCTGACCTAGATCTAGGCCTAGACCTCAGGATTTGAACTAGACCTGGAGCTAGACCTCAGGATTTGACCTAGATCTAGGCCTAGACCTCAAGCTTTGCCCTAAATCTAAGCCTAGAGTTCAAACCTTGCCCTAGACCTAAGCATAGAGCTCAAGCTTTGCTTTAGCCCTAGGGGTAGAGTTCAAGCTTTATCATAGAGCTAGGCCTAGAGCTCAAGCTTTGCCCTTGGCCCAGGCTTAGAGCTTTAGCTTTGCTCTAGACCTAGGCTTAAAGTTCAAGCTTTGCTGTAGATCTAGATCATGGGACATAAATACTGTCTTATAGATTGATATTGCGTTGTCACTGATAAATTACAATTATTGTCCCTTGTGGGTCGCTCTGGTTCGCTCGACATCGTCAGGAGGTTGACATTTAACACGCGGCGGATCGAGTAGGCGCCTACAAAGGGAATCGCTCCGGTGGACCCAGATCGCGAGGCCCCGCGATCGATCTATCTCGCGCGAATCGCGTATCGAGCGTCGACCACCCCTGACGAGACGTACGTCTTCCTCTGGCTCCTCTCC
Source organism: Hylaeus volcanicus (assembly GCF_026283585.1). Lineage (NCBI taxonomy): Eukaryota > Metazoa > Arthropoda > Insecta > Hymenoptera > Colletidae > Hylaeus > Hylaeus volcanicus. Next base: position 8,692,334 of record NC_071976.1, on the reverse strand, counting down.
TTCCTCGATCCTGCTACGAATAGAGGAATCGAGAAGAGAGGTCGCGTCTGCGTCCCGACGTGCAGCGATGTGGAAGCGATCGAGGCGCCGTGGATCGCGGCGCGCGCAACACATGCTAATTTCCCAGGCTCGTGGGAATCCTGGCGGGATCGCAGAGATCTTCCGCGTCTCCATCGAGATCCAGGACTATCGGGGCGTTGGTGCTTTATCGATCGATGAACAATCGTGTACACCTGGTCTGAAAGATAGGATTCGTAGTGTCTGGTGCACGGAAGATCGTAGGCGTGTTATACGAGGGCGTTTGGGAAGTTTGTTGTATCCCATGCTAATAATGTTTGACGTTCTAATGGGTTTCCCAAGAGAAACTTTATAATTGTGTAGGTTAAAATAATTCCATTCTATATTATACTAAACGTAATTTTATTTATAGCATATACTAATATTTTTCATGAAATATTTAAAGTACTTTTAATTATTTTCTTTTACACGTTCTTATAGAAAATACGAAATAAAAATATTATACAGGTTCTAATAAAATAGCGACGTGTGATAGTTCGAAGACCGAGCAAATAGAAAACAATATCCAAAAAATAATAGTTTATATTAAATTATATCTTGTACATTCTATAAGCACCATTTATTAAGCCTACTTACAACGTCTAGTCTAGGTGTAACTAAATATAAGTATTTCTCAATGCTAACCACCCACACTCGGAGCCTGTGATTCTCGAAACGACGCGATGATAGTCGTTGCAACATAACAAGCAAGCTTTTCCACAAGTAGGAGGCTGTGTTGCGAACCAAAAGCAACGCACACGTGTTGCAATTGCGATGAAGGGTGTTACATAAACACATGAATGACTCTATGCACCTCAAGTTACTGGTAGACAACAAAATTGCTTCTAAATATAAGGAAAAAGCCATTTCGTTCACTTGATACTTTATCAGTAAGCTAAATAAGATTCAACCATATTTGTGTAGCCTGTCAATCCACAAATAGGGTCGAAGATTGACGGAAAATGAATAGAAGTATACAACAAAGCGATAGTAAACGGGAGTCAATCGCCTGGAAATTGAATAGACTTCTTCTTCACAGGAATATAATTCACGTTACCAGCTTCTTTAAAAAAAAAAAGGACGCAGTTCGTAGCCGCAAAAGAATTTCAATAGCTATCGTTAAGCTATAAACGACGATAAAATCCAGTTATCGGAGGCCAGCTGTCAGTTAAAATCGGCGAGTTATTGCTCAATTGAAGGTGCCACCGTGCAATAACAATTTAGCGTAATCCCGAAAGCGACTACCGCGAGGGGGGATTCTCTTTATCGTCGCGTTCGACTCGTTATCCCCGCGTCATCTGCCGTAAATACGTTCGCCACCGTCATGCGATCGTAAAAACGGCCGTACCGTGACTATGCACCTGCCATATCGAAGACGCGAAGATCGGTTGCCTATTATCGACACGCTTTATCTCGACACGGTCCGACAGTCGATATAAGTTGGAGCACGTCTCGGATCGTACGCCACGAACCAACGCCGAAATCCCGCGTGAAACGTTGATCGAGATCGATCGGAGCATCTAACGTCCGCGGCGAGTTGAAAAATTCATTTTGCGAACCTTCCATCGGTTGATTCGACGAGGGGAACTCTTCTTCCTGATCGCAGCGTGGTGAACAGGCTATATTTCTTTCGATCTCTCGCGGATTGGGTTTGTAATTGATTTCGTACGCTTGTAGCATCCTGCTAAAGTCATTTGATTATTTTAAGCATTTCGATTGGTCCAAGAGGAGTTTAATCTTCACTTTTCAGTGGGAATTTTACAAGTAGGTATCTAGATATAAATATTTTTATTTGAGGATTGGCAAGCGACAGAATCCACTTAAACTTTCCGTCAAAGATTATCCTACCCTGACGAGCATTCTGAAATTGCCACTCTCAATGGCCACCTTTCACGGACAATTCAAGCAATACCTGGATCCTCGTATCCAAAGTCTGCGAAACGAAAGATGGTCAAAGCGCATTACTCGATCAAAGTACCAACTGGACTGTAAAATAAGGAGTTCCAGGAACTCTTCTCCTGGTCGAGTCGATTCTTTCACTTGCAAGACCATAGTGCACCTGATTGTAGATTTTACGAGACTCTGATCGCGAGGATCGATCGAATCGGGAGTCCCTCGTAGAGCCGCGGAACGGTCAGGCCTCGTTAGAGCCATTCGAAGCGGCAGAGTGGAAGAGGATTCGATAAACCGTCGCGAGGAGATCCACCAGCTGTTCCACGGATTAGCTTTCGAAGCAGCAAAGGGCCGCGCTGCACGGTACCCATTGTTCGATCCGTGGAACGCGACGCCCCACGAGCTGTTTCTTCCTGCTGTTTCTCGATTTATGATCGTTTCGATCACCTTCTACCGAAGCATCGACTTTTCGTGGAAAGGAAAACTAGGATTTGCTAGAGATTGCGATCTGGGACCTGCTAACTTCCGTTCTACCTGACTTTCGACTTATTCGACAGTGATTCTTTCGAATGTATTGTGGGGAGAGTGGAAGAATTCTTTTCAGATGAGTTCTGAAAGAAACGTGGAGATCTGTTAGGTCACATTTTAGTTAGGCGTTGTATGTGTTGAAAATTACTTCAACCCTGTCAATAAATATGTGGACACCTACCAACTTTAATGAATAATTAATATACACCGTAAATTATTATTATAAAATGTGTACTATATACTAGTGTCGTTACTGCGAACTAAGTACAGAAGCATAAGTGACATTTATTGATATATTCGTAACATTTTTTAGATACTTATTTCAATTAAGGAAGTGTCCATATACTTACGAACGGGGGTGTAGATCCCTTAAAAGGTGGCACAATCAGAGTGAGGATATTTACATCATTGTTAACAGCGAGCCTTCATTAAAAATAGTATCATCTTGTTTTCAAAAATGGTGCCGTTATTACTACTAATAAAAATATACTCGATTTTGAAGCCTGCTTATACGCAATCAATAAGAATTTAAATTCGACAATAATTTGAAGAGCCAAAAATAATAGAATCGTTGGTCCTGCACCTAGAAAACAAGACCACTATCCTTCATAGACATCCCCCTACCTCCTGCGCAAGAAACAACGTCCCACACCGTGTGAATTCTTGAAAGCTAGGCCTGAATGCAAACCACGCGAACTCTGAGCCTGGAATTCCGTTTCCTCCATCGAGGACATCTGTCGACCTTGTCGGGGCTTGCGTGCAACCGCATCGCGGTCTGCTAGTCCGGAATGCAAGCGGCGGATTTCAGCGACAGAGGCGATCACGGAGCAATTAAAGTCCACGGAGACGCGCTAGTGTATCGGCGGCAAGAACACGGGGATTGATACAAACGGCGTTTATCCCGGAGCAAGAAATTCGATTTCCCACGTGCGACTCCTGCGACCTTACCTCCACTTTCCCGGGGCTTCCTTCCCTTTTTCCCTGGCGGGACGAGGGGACGAAACAAAAACGAAATTTCTTCGACGTCCCTTTTGGGAAAAGGAACGTTAAGTGACAGCGAGGATCGTGGGTTGCAGCTCTCTTTGCCCTCGGGCTGATTTTTTAATTTAATTTATCGGGTCGATCTATTACATTGAAATGTTAGGTACGAACCAACTATGAATGATTGCAGTTTAAATTTCACTTATTTTAGTAGTATCTAGAACGTTGTTTTGGAGAAAAAATTTTGGATTTCATATTATATTAGGATGTCTCAAAAGTTTCTTTCGCTTTATTAATAAGTAATACATGCACAATATTTTATGTTTTATGTTACATTACTGAATTGTGCACGATTCATTTTGCTCCATTACTGTTACAACATGAATATCTATAAAATTAGATTGTGTATTTATATAAACACGACCACATAAAATAATTTAGTGCAACTCGCGAAAGAAACTTTCGGGACAACCTACTATATTAGGTGGTCTCAAAACGTCATGCCACTTATACTTCAACTACTCAGATTAATATGTGAAACATATTCTTAAGTGTTCTTAAACAAGGTAATCTCTCTCATTTTACAATATTTTCTCATCTTTCTGACATAGTCATTATACCATCATTATAATATATCTGTAGTTTTTTTTTTTACTGAATATTGGCCCTGTCTTCAGGACGAACTCATGGGATGACTTAATATTTTTTCATTGTCGATGTATGGTGGTCTCTTATATTTTAGGTTTATTAGGGTAAGAGTCACTGTACTCACAGGATTCGCATCTTCACGTTGTTTGATTTATCTCATATTTTAAAAAAAGAAATTATTTCGTGGTTATTCATATCGCCATGAATTAATTAATACCCATGAATAAGCGACTGAACCTGACGGCTATTATTCCTAAATCTCATATAACTTCCTCAGCAAACTTCACAGGGACTGTTTTTACTGACTTCTCAAGCGATCGCATTATGCAGGAGAAGGTTAACTGGAGAAGACGAGTTGACTTCTTTGGGTTCGTCTATGTCTTGCGATTTTTTATCGACTCCTCTCATGGTTGGTCAAAGATCCTTGGTTGTAATCGAGTAACAATATTCGCAGTAGTCCACGTTATGTCGTATTTATATTGTCGTTACGTATCGTTAAGTACGCGTACATTAATATTTATTATTGAGAAATTTATAGTTTAACTCAATAATTATATTCGTACTACCTTAATGAATTGCATTATAAAGGGTTCCTCAAAATGGTCTTTAGAATTTTTTTGCGTTTTACATATTAATGCAAATATAGAAATATGTAAATGCCTTTCATTACAAAATAACTTATAGCACTTCTATGGTTTGCAGATCCATAAACATTATTTCGTTACCCGAAGATGTTCGAATAAATAAATGTAACATATATTCCAACAATGAACGCGTAAAATAAATCACTTAAATCGTGTCCTTACATGAAGATTTCAACAAGAATTCAAAATACATTACTTGTAGATACGAAACAATAATTCTCGCGTGTTGAATCCAGCTCTGAGCTCACGCTCAGGCATTACCAGGCACTCGGCACGTTTCTCGAGGTATTCGCGTAACTGCCAGTATTTCGTTACACGTAGTATGTACGTTACAGAAAACCATGCAGTCCCGTAGGAAATCTAGACGTGTTTACAAGGTATTCTTTTATCTCGGGGATTCGCTGACTCGGTCGCGCGTATCCTTTTCCCCGCGGCTTGCTCAATCTCTTTATGGCTCTTCTCGATTCGCGATCGATGAAAAATCCACCCACTCTCGCCTCTCACCCTCGCCGCCGTCCACCCACATTTCGTTCCTAGACCTGTCGGTGCCCAGGCCGGGGAACGACTGCTGTTCGCCATCCATCAACCAGTCGGGCGATGGCGAAAGAGCGGAATAGGTCTCGTCTTGACTTTCCGAAAGCCCCACCTTTTGACCTAACCGATTCACGGCAAAAGATCCATTCTTCGCGGATGCTTTCTATGGAAGATCGCTCGGGAACGTGCACTTACATTCTGGAATGGGAACGACGGATCATTTTGCGCTGGTGAATCGACCGGTTTATCGTCGTTGGATCTCTTCAATAGATTCGTCCGTATCGAAGGGCGATTGTTCTATTGTTGAGCCGGAGGCTTCTAAACGGTTGTGAACGTTTGGGGGCTCCCAAGGTGCTAATACAAGGTGGACTCGATGTTTCGTTCTAATGCGGGCAGCTGCGATCGCAATCTATTTGATAGTCCGTGATTCGAATTGACATTTAATAAAATACTTGGTAGATAGGATGAAATCGCTGTTGTTAAAGGTCTGAAATCTATTTCCAGAATATCGCTTAGTGTGGGAACGTCTGATGATATTTCAAGTTCAGGTCATCGTTTAACCCATTCACTGCTAGACAAATTTACAGCGCTTTGTCTTGGAAGTCAAGATTTAATACGGATTTGTAATCTGGATTATTATTTTGACAATAGAAAGTGATATTAAAGTTGTTTTAAAAAGAAAATTTACGGTGTTCTTTTGCAATAATTCGTAACTCAAGAGGCTGTAAATTAATCAATTTGAACTACGAGACATTCCTATTGGAGATTTCATGTGCACAGATTTTAATTTGTAATGTTTTTAATACTTGGATTTTTGAGACCCCTAAAAAGTTTAATAACGAAAAATTGAATCCAAATTAAACGTTTAATATACTTGTGAGTGATGTGTAATTGTCAGGATGAATCGATAAAAGACTTTCAAGATGATCTGATTGAACACCTCCAAGATGAATTGACGAGACATTACCAAGACAAATTGATTAATTACTCCCAAGCATATATATTAAGCCACGCTCACTTATCAAGCATCCAAGGCACGGTCGGTCCCATCAAGAATTTATCAGCGTCTTTTCAAGGCCACGCAGGAGCTTCCTTGCTCCATCGGCGACAGCAATTTCCGCTATTAACGCGAGTACAATGCCCCCTTCCGAGTAAATTTCTTCATCGATCGCGGCGCTCTTCAGGAAATAAAAAGGGAACGGCGCGTAACGAACGAGGCGATTTCATTCATTATCGGAACGCACCTGTGGAAGCACCTGTTACCGTCGGAATCAGGGCTATCGGACAAGTATGCCGTTTACCCCCTCCGGGCAAATTGCGAAAGAGCACCGGGTGAAAATAATTAATAAGACTCGCTTCATCCGTTACGCAGGGGCGAGCAATCGCTTCGCGGTATTCCGGTTTAATTGAATCGACTTAAATCCATTTGCGCAACGGACACGCGTGTCCAGCGCCGATCTGGCGATTCAATTAACTAATTCTGTCAACACGATGTATCGCCGCGCGGTTAACGGGTCGGGGAATGGCGGCGAGCAACGACGGCGGCGGTGGGTAAATAATAGAGAAGCAACGCACGAGAGTCGGACGTTTATTGCCATGATCGGAAATACCACGGTCCTGTAATCGACGCGATTAAACTTTGAATGACATTTATGCGATTTAGCCGACTGAAAGGCTGGGATCGCGGTTGAAGTTTAACGACGATCACCGACAGCGTTCGTTACGTTCGGGAGGCATTTGTTATTTCTCCCGAACGATCGGGTACTCCGACAAATTTCTGCGCGTTTATAATTCATTCGCGCTGCACCGTTCGAAAAATATTATTGGGTTGTATACAGGTCTAAATGTAATGGTTGAAAACGAATATAACATGTACAGCTCAGAGATATGTGGACACTTAATGAAAATAAATATTTAATAGAAGTTGCGAATCTATTAATATCAATTACATCATTTATGGTTCGATATGTTTATGTTGCATTAGCGAATATATTTTTTTAATATCACATTGGTATTAATAATAGATGATGTTAAAATTTCTTTGATTAAACTTGGATACCATTGATTTCTTCGTTGTATCTATCTTCGTTGTAATTATTTATATATATGTGCAAGTTGGCATCATCATGCCACGACTGCCTCGTATCGAAACAACCATGAAACCTTCGCCACTCGTACAAAATACATTTGGCAGATTCCATTGAACCTGTCTCGAGAATTGCTCGCACTCGACACATTTAACTCGTACGTTTTCGAAGCTCGGTTGGCATCGTTCGCCCATAACCGCGCAGACGAGCGTCGAGCCGTCCTCCGAAGATCCTGTCCAGGGACGCTTAAAAAGCGACGGGAAAAAATAAAAAGAACGCTTTCTACTGTCCGAACCTGTCCCGTTCTCTTCGGATCCCTGCATCGGGCGCAATCCCACGAGTACATAAATATCTGCCTAGCATATTGAACGGTCATATTTCATGGCGGGCAAAAAAAAAAAACCGAACGTCCCTCGGAAATTCAACGTCTCAATCCGTCTCTGGGATCTCGTCAATATTCCGAGCGGTCAATTAAGGCATGCCTCCCAGATGTCTCTCCCCGATCCTGCACATACACGTCGATAGAGTTGTCCAGGGTAGTGGCAATGCACACGAAGTCATCCTTCGTCGCGTTTCTGTTTTCGAGCGGGGATGCTTTCTTCCATCAGGCAACCGAGCAATGCGTTTTAGGAAGAAAATAATAATACTCGAGCAGGACGGAATTACAATCATGTTAGAACTGATGGTCATTTTCACTACCTCCTACTGTTTACACAATTCGCTACGAGATTGCTTCCAGAGCAATGGTTTCGAATAAATTCTTGGAGCGGAAAGTACGAAAGTTGTACGTGCTAACGAAGGAGGGATGGCGAAAGAGGCCCGAACGAGCCACCCAAGAAGAAGCTCTTCGTGCAATTGATAACCGATAAACGGAGAACATCGGGTTAATAGGGTCTTACGAACGTAACGACGCGAAATCGAGCGAAATGTCACGGGTCAGAAGTGAAATTAGCGCGACTTGCGTGGTTGAGTCGGTGAGGGAGAAAGGCCGGAGTTTATTACAGTGCACGTCGGAATTATGGGGAGTTGCTTCAATAAAGAATAAAGTTTTACTTCATCTTGGCTTAAGAATGGTGGAATAAAGTGGGAGGTATCGTGATGCATAAGAAACGTTCGTGATGGAGGTAATCAACTGTTTGGTCGGTTTGGTATTTACAGTTTACATTGGTAATCGAGTTTTCGAGCATAAGTTACGAGGAGCAGTTTAATCTCTCCAGGGTTGGAAACATATTCGAAACACTCCAGACACGAAGGAATTTTGATTTGTTTGACTTCGAGTCGTATCAAACATATAAATTACAATTATGTATAGAAATTTTAGTGCAATTTGCCTTTGAGACTTGGTTGATTTCGTGATGCTTTCATTGTTATTTGATTTTAGGTAATAATAGAAGAATATTCTTTGTATTCAAATTTTGTGAAAGACATATTAAATTGTATTAATTGTATTATACGAAACATATATGTTTTATAATTTATATATTCTATATAAAGAATTCTATATATAATTCTATGTAATTAGAATTAGAATTATACAATTAGAAGAATTATATATAAATTTCATGATGCTTTCAGTGTTATTTGATTTTAGGTAATAATAGAAGAATATTCTTTGTATTCAAATTTTGTGAAAGACATATGAAATTGTATTAATTGTATTATACGAAACATATATGTTTTATAATTTATATATTCTATATAAAGAATTCTATATATAATTCTATGTAATTAGAATTAGAATTATACAATTAGAAGAATTATATATAAATTATAAAATATATATGTTTCGTATAATATAACTAATCAAATTTAATACGTCTTTCACAAACTTTGAATACCAAGAATGTTCTTCAAATATTAAATAAAATCAAGTTACAGTGAAACCATCGTGAAATAAACCAAGTTTCAACGTTAAATTGCACTAATTCCTCCACGACTGACAGCACAGCACACGAACGACAAACCCATACGGTTTATCGCGCGCCACAAAATTTTAATAGCTAATTCACACAAGATTTACCTGGTAGAAGGAGCCATAAACTCGAAGGATATAAAAGATGTAAATTCGAATACCGAGATTAACGTTCGGCGGAGCGTCGCGGTTAGCGTTTGATAGGACCCGGATGATTATCCGCACGATAATAAATATCGAGAGGTAGCCGTGCTGTTATTGGACACATGTTTTCCTTCTTCGGATGATACGCGACGGCTTAGCGCGTAATCCGGAAGATCGACGGTGTATCAGGCGTCTACTTAAAGGGAAAGTTGAGATTTTGGTTGATAGAATTAATGCGACGCGTTCAAAGGCGGGACCGCCTCTGTAAAAACCGAAGCACGAATTTAGTTTAATGTAAAAGCGAACGTGACTGAAAGCCACGGAATCGATCGCTGGACAAAAAGGACACTATCGACGACCGTGACTGGTTTTTATCCGACCTGGAAACGATGTCTTCGTTAGGTCCAAAATTGCACTCGTGGACGGTGGACATAAAAAATCTTGGTGGCTTCTTTTGTCCTTGACATTAGGGACTTAAAGTTCACTACTTCTTGCAACTCGTTCTCATTAATCAAGTGGTTCGAGGTTTTGTTTTTTAATAATGAAATACCCCTGTCAGTGCAGAGGCATTGGACATTTAAATTACTTCTTTCGTATCTGATTGCAATCATATACACTGTCGTTAAAAAATATATATATATGAGGTAGTTTAAAATACGTGTCACTATAAGTAATCGAATTATGTTACAATAAATATAATACATGAATTTTTCTTTAACAATTATACAATTTATAAACAATAAATATTGTATGTATAATTATGTGTATAATATTTATTGTTTATAAATTGCATGCTTGTCAAGGAAAAATTCCTAACAGAGTCCTGCCTTCTGATCTTATCAAACAATGAGCAATATCTTTCCAAAAGTTAGTAATCCAGCTCCAAGTGCAAAGGGTTAAAATAAATTCGTGGAGTACAAAGGATTCACAGATTGCTCGAATTAATGAAGCGAATAAATTTTGCGTTGTGAGCAACTCGTTACCTAACCTATAGCACACTGGCCAATGCTTAAGCATAAAGTACATTAAGCGTAAAAGTTTAAGCTCTTACGGCTCAATTCATTGCGTTAACGCTACGATCTTTCCAATTTGCTTGAGAAACCATATTCCCACGTTCCTACCGAAGACAGATGCTGTATCTTCGGTGTTAATTGACGCCTCATTCCGAAACGCGATACGCGTTAGAAGCTTGAAACGATAAAGTGCAACGATTAACCGCAAGATTTAATCCTCGACAGAAAAATTCTCTGTCTTCGTCGAATATCGTTTGGTAATAACCTCGGGAGTATCCTCTCGCACGGTCAAGCGAACGAAGGAAAAAAAAGAAATGGAAGGAAATCGAGACTGCAGCGCGACACGGCGTAGGTTACCGTCGCTTAATGGCCACGAAGGTATCAAACTTCTCTTATCATGTTAATGGAAACCTTTATGGAGACCACTTTAAGTGATATCTTTTTGAATTGCGGCGCCTCGGAGGATCCTGGGTGGTTATCCGCGTGACGAGTTGCGTCCTTAAGCTCCTTTAACTGAATCCAGCTTTCTAACTTGAACACTTTATACGATGGAAATCGCTATTCAATGATTTCGACGCGTTAATTCTCTTCAATGTATCGAATTTACTTTCTGCACTCCAAGAAATTTAGCACGAGCGAGTAAAAGCGTATGTAAGTTGTAGACGCTAGAAATTTCAATTACAATTTTAATTTTTCATTCATTTGCTTCTTTGTTACATAAATTACGTCAGGCACCACGTGACATAATTTTAAATTCATTCCTGGTACTTCCGGAAACCACTTTCCTCCTCTTAGTTGCCCACTAGTTTCAACGCAGGTCATTTTTACCGTGCAAACTGATCTCGACGAAACGTCGTAAACCTCGAAACGTGCACAATGGCGAAGTTCGGTCGTATATCACGCGGTGAATCCCATGTGTGGTCCACAAAACTGAGTTACCGGCAGTAACCCGCAAAACGGTACACGTCGACGTGTTATTTTCGTATAGGTTGGTGATGTTGAAAGCAAGTGTTGTGAATGAAATACTCGTTTAGCTAAACACTTTGAATCGTGAAGGTAGAAAACAGCGTATGTGATAAAAATGTGGTTTGCAAGGACCAACCCCAAGTCTGAATTCTCGAACTAATTTATAAGTAGTGATAAAAAAAAAAACAATTTATAGGTAATTATAAAAAAAAACCAAAGATTTTGCAATGAATGCCTGAGTGGATCAATCAAGTGACGTTCTTTATTAGACTGTCGCTTTTCAGTCGCCTAAAAAGTAATAGAGATCTAACAGAGGCGATGAAAGCGTCATCCTACAGCCCACGAACAATCGATTATGATGGGGGAGTGATGAGACTCGAGGGACACTCGAAGTACATAGGTACATAGGCACAATGGTCAGCAAAGTGCCCTCAAGACTCACCTTATCAACCCATATAAGTCTATGTCTGTTTGGTAGAAGAGCGTTCCTCAATTAAACTCTCCTACGATGGAAAGTCGATAACTTAAGTGAGCCCTAAAAGGTAAAGGTCTCGACAGGCGGCAGAACCATATGTGGGTCAAGCATCTAGCACCTTAATCAAACGGAATTCTGTTGTTACACGCGTGTTCCCGAAAGCAACAGCGCATGCTGTGGCGTAAACATCTCCCAGAGGAGAGACGCTGGAGGGAGCCGAGATTTAAAGAGTTTCCTCCTCGTCGAGTGGGAAGAACGGTACTTTCCAGGTACTACGAGCTAAAGGGACCCTTCAGCTAGGCGAAGAGCCACCCACGCGGTCATAAACCTGGCGCAATGCTTTACTTTCTAGTTTTCTAGCCAATGTCGATGATGGACGCGCGGTCCTCCGAGTTGGACCTTACAAGCGAAGCTTACGAACGATTTTTAGGGAAGTGTGTCTGTAAACAATTTCTCGAATTGTGGAGCTCTATACTTATCTTTTATGAAATATATTTCGTACACTGTCAAAAAAATTAATTTTTATAGAAACATGGGTAGAGCCATTTTTATAGGTTCTTATTAATTAAACTATGAATTCCCAGGCTAATACTTAATCGTGACGATCACTTTACATAAGAAATATCTTAGAATTATAGTTATACGATCAATTAGTTGGTAGAACTTACAAAAAGGACCCGAGAAGAGATTACAAAATTAAAGTATCAGGACGCCTTTTTGTGAATTCGGTTGACCGGTTGTTCCCTATAATTAACGACTAATACTATCTTCAAGCTGAAGAGAATAGATTATAATTCGAGAAGATATTACGGAATCTTCATAAAGAGAACTATACTAAATATTAAAATCTACGAATAAATAGTAAAGGACGATGTTTCGTTCCCTCTCTGAAGTTTTATATCAGAGAACGAGCAAAGCATCTTTGCCATTTTCAACCGCATCGCCAGCGGTAAAAAAAAACTCACTTTTCCCTTTGACAAACTCGGAGCTGAGATCCGCTGACACATCGTAGCTACCGGCGACGATCACTAGGAGAATTATCACGCCGAAGAGGTTGCAGGTCGACAGCGTTCGTGGCCCGTGTCGGTGTTCGAACATGATGAGCTCTCATGCCCTCTACGAACCCATGGACCTTGCCCAGGTGATCTCGAGAATGATTCCCACTTCTTCGTGCTCCCTTCGACTGTCACGAGCAAGGAGAAGATACAGAGAACCTCGAAGACGCGTTCCCGCTGCTGCCATCGCTGTCTCTTCACCTCGTCCCTTGCATGGTTCGTCTCACGAGGATGTTTCGCATCTGGAAATAGAATAAATCATCTATCAGTCATTCTATCTTCCTAATTATTATCTCTCTATTCTCGTAACATTTATAAATGTTCTAGTAAAATCAATATTATTTTATTGCATCTATCTCTTGATGTTCTATTTCATATTTATTATATCTATTATTGCATTCGTCATATAATTTTGCTCTATATTTTTGTTTGTACACACATTTTTTCTCCTCATTTTCAACTACTTTACCTATTACATTTTGCTATTTCTACTGTGATGGACAAATGACTAGTTTTAAATACAACAATATTTTACGTGTAACTAAATTGAATAATGCATGAAACAATTGTGTATATGGTATATGGTATATGGTAATTCATGTGATGCATATAAAAACTGAATACAAAAATTTGAAAACGGTCATTTGACCGGTCGTGCGTAGGTTTAGTGTTAAGATTGCCAATCTAAGAAGAGTTTTGTTTCTGATAATAGTATACCTAACGAAGGAATAAAAACGTATAATGGGTTTCAGGTTGAGATTAGATGACACACGAGGTTAAAAGTACTCCAAAGACTAACAAATAAGTATCCTACGTATATCCATAATATGCAATAATTGCTCCCAATCGTTCCATTTAATACCAATCCCAATTTCCTCGCCATCCAACGATCCCCACGTAATATCCTCGCGGTCCGCGAGCGTCTTTCCCAGGACATCGCGCGGGCAAGGATCGCTTCCCATACACGGCGCGCCTCGACTTGGAAATAGAGCGTCCAGATCGCGAAAAAACCTCTATTCGCCTTTTACGCTCGCAATTGTTTTGTCGCCGCCCCGGCCAAGGGCTCACCTACATTCCCGCGGAAGGGTCTCGCGGATTGTTCGGAGCGGATCCAAAGAAGAAGACGAAGAAGGCTGGACGAAAGATAAAAGACGAGCAACGACCAGAGGAGAGAAAAGAGAGGAAGACAATGCAACGAACAGCAGGTGTCTGGCTCTTCCCAGTCTCCTGGTTCTCTCTCTTCCTCGCCGTGTGCCACGTTCTCATCCAGGAGGCCCTCTCGGCCGCTCACGGCTCCTTCTTTGTTCTTTCGCACTCCCCGCGGAGTGGCGAACACGGGTTGCCTTATTCGGACCGCGACGGGCAACGATCAACTTAAACAAATGACGTCGACTAGGGTCTCGTCGAGCGCCTCCCTTCCGTGCGGCAGCCTGATTACGTCCGCCTCGTCGGGGTCATCCCTCGCAGAGGACCCCCGTCTATTAATTACGATCGTCTCGTGCACGACGTTCAATGACTCCCGATCGTGTCGATCGTGATTGTCGAGCATTCCTCGCGCTTCGTCTCCGCGCGATTGCCTCGGGGGCACCTCGTTTTTTTCACCCCGTTCTCCCCTTTACGTTCCTACCCCGTGGACAGGCTCGATGGTCCTACGGGTACCATGCCGTCTGCTGGTGAGAAAGACGTGGGACGCTACCGTGGCGAGGACTAGGAACGCGACACCCGGTAACGACGTTAAGCGACCGTGAATATTTAATATTCATCAGGGCGATCCGGACGCGATGGAAAGCAGGGGCCAGGTGGCGATGCGCGACACGGAGATCCGGATCGGACGAATGAACTTGGACGAGTTCGATTGTGGCTTTTCTGGGAAATGTGTCGACGTGTGAATATAAAGTGGGAGATCTACGGGATCTATTCATGAGGATGATCGTCGCGAGACGGGGTCTAAGATCTTGATCTAAGGAGGAAACCTTCGCTGCTGAGGCGAAGAAATTAAATTGTGACTATTCTAAGAAAAGTGAAGGAGCAAAGAGAAATACAATTGGAATTGTATCATTATTTTGTGGTCTGCGTTTTAAAATTTGTTTAAAAAGGACTTCTTTAATTGATTTTTACAAAAGTATTAGGTCGTCCCATAAGTTCGTGCCGAAGACTGTGACGAAATTTAATAAAAAACCACAGAAATTTTCTAGTAACGGTATAATGACTACCTGAGAGAGGTGAGAAACTATTGTGAAATGAGACAGATTATCTTTTCTTGTGACTCTTGAGTTAAGAGTATGTTTTACATATTAATTTGAGAAATGGAAGTATAAATGGCACGAACTTTTAGGACTACCTAATAAATATGTCATATTTTACACCACGAATGTCATTATTGCAGGAGAATTTTTAATGTGACCACATAAATGCATCCTATATCATCATTCCTTGATTATTCATTTTAAAACTGTATTTGTAATATAAAACTTTATATGTGATTTCTTGAATTTATTTCATATCATTCAATAATAAATTGATTTTGCCGCGTTGCATAGATTTCAAGCAAAATTTTCTATCCATTATTAATTTTAATAAAAGCAGAACAAAATTATAAATATATTATAATTTGCACCAAGAATATCATCATTGAAGAAGAACTTGTAATGGGGTTTTATAAATTGATTCTATATCATTATTTTTTTATTATTCTTTTGATTAGCTCCTCAAGGCCTAACCCAACAGAAAATCCACGTCAAGCAATACATTTCCAACTCACTGACACCATGTCCACGTGAAAGCAAATTATACTGAAACTACCACTCACCTACCAGAGTAAACGGTCTTTCAGAAATTTCACGAGGCAAATTTTTACACAAATATCTCAAATCAAATCTTAATCTCCTCTTTAAAACAACTTGTCTAAGACCACGAACACGCCGTTCGAAAATTGTATGCGCCAAGTTAACTGCGTTAATCGATCTCCTTTTCATCGGAGCGAACATGCGCCGCGATTTCGACACGACTATAATAACGGATGTAGCAAACAAGGGATTAAGAATTCGTGGACAGGCTGGGTCCGTTAACCCGGTCGCGTGGCTGTGTTTCTGCGCTCAGTGGTCCCTTAAGAATGTCCTTTCTGTTACGTTCAAGGAGGTACAGTTCGATTTGCCAAGTGTGTCGATACGTGTCCGCGCGAGACGCTTTTGGCAAAAATCACGCGAACGAATTACGAGGAACGAACCGGTTTTCTGGGTCGTGTCGTTCCGCACGACGAAATTAGCCGGCGGTTAATAGACGGCCGCGTTATTAGCGGTTAATTGCACGTTGTGCCAGCGGTTGTTAATGAGTTCGCGCGAATTTTGATCGATCGCCCGCTGAACTTCAACTCCTGTTATAGCGTGGCTTTTCTTTGTCTCCTTTCAAGGAGCCGTACCTTTCAGAGAAGGTGACTTATCGGTTCCACGACCGTCGATTAGAGTTACTCGAAGTCTTAATTGAGGTTTTCCATCGCTTTTATTTGTAATGGGCTCCATCTAGAGAGCCCTTGGAGGACTCTTGGTTCGATCATTAGATGCTCGTTAGAGTGGTATCGTATTTTTTCAGGGATGTTAGTTTTTCAGACTTTTTCTTACTTGAAAAATATTCTAAAATATAGAAACTTTTGAAAGAAGGTGATAACTCAATGGGAATTCTTAAATTTAAATTAAGTAAAAGTCTTCGACAGAGCTTCCTACTGCGCTTGGCTGAAGAAATCATTCCCTACAAAGTCGCGAGGCAATCTATTTGCGACTTAGCAGTGCCAGAAGTAATATCACGCAGTTTTCTATCGGGGTAATGTATGCTCGGTATCGCTTACACGAGCCAGAGTACAAAGCCTTCGCTCGTTTCTAATCACACGTTCGTTACTTGTCTCCGAGCAGATAGAAGGCAAACGTTGCTCGACTCGGCTCTCGCGCATTATCGTTCGGTGACATCGAAAGAATCGAATCGATAAAACTTGCTTCTTTCCCTCCAGGTCTCGGGCGAAATGCATTTATCATTGTTACATCGACCGAATTGACACGTCGGTCCTTTCCACGGTGACTAATCGACGGGGTGTGCCTGCCGCGATCTCGTTAACTTGTCTCCGGAGTTCGATTCGCGCTTGTACCGCGATCGAATGGAAATGCACGTGGTCGTGTGTCGCGATACCTTGAGCCTTTCTCTTGTAATTACTCGAAAGAGTGACGGAATCGATACGTGTACCTCGAATTTCGATAAATGATAAATTTGATTTCAAAGACGACTCTCACGACTCCGTAACTGTGACTTCTAGCTCCAAGTCTTCTGACACAGTTCTACTCAGACTTTGGTTCATCAAATTTTTGACACTCTGTACACGGTATGTATTCCTTCATTTTTTGCTAATGTTCAATAATGATTTAAAAATATATCAGTAGAAATAGTGATAGGTAGATATAACAAATAAATATAAAAGCTTTTGCTATTCAAACGTCAAAAATTAATTCACCTCGAAGCTTATTTATTTCCAAGTACTTTAATTACATTCAATATCCAAACGATTCGCAAAGCAGACTGGCACCATCTATAGTAACTGTAAAATATGTAGTTCTAAATGTTCCAGAAGGTGACGACGATTATCGAGGAATGTCGAGGCACGTCAGCCCCGCCGTTTCATTTATCATATTCGCTATCATTTCTATGTACGACGTGTAGTATCTGACGCTTCATAACCCCATCGATAAACAATGAACACTGATGGATCGCAAACTGCCGTCGGATCCATGGGAGATCACGGCGTCGGTTGTTTGCGAACTGGTACCATCCGTACGGCTGTTTTATTGCTGTCAACGAGGCGAGATTAAGAGGTGTGGTACCCTGACTTGCCAAAATAAAGATATCGCGAGAAAGATAAACCGCTGGGACAGTACGACGTTATGCCGTCGTACGTGCTGTATCGAAGACGATGGAAAGTTTGCGTTCCAGACGGAGAAACTTTCTCGTAACGGTTGGAATATTAACAAGAACGACGTTGCTCTTTCTTGAATTTACCAAGAAGTTCAATCATAACCCTTTCAGACCTGAATTATTTGTTTTTCTCGTACTAGTGTAATTTAATTTTTAGGCTTCGCTTGGACTAAAATTAGAATTAAAATTAAAAACACCGATTATTAATTTTAGCTATCTGCTCTTTCAATTTCTATTTCTCTTGAATTCTGAAAGATTTCATTTTTGTCGTGTGCTTTTTAAAATTCTATCAGGTATCGAGTCCAGTACAATAAATAGTTCATTTTCTTATTTATATGTACTTCACTTTATACGATATTAAGAAGAATGGTTTACAAGAGACGTGGACAGAGAAGTTTCTGAAGATGTCAATTTTAAATATCATTCATGGCTATTAAGTTACTAATTACCACGATGATATTTCTAACCCAAAACTGCTCCCTCAAACTATCCAATGACTGAATCATGCGCTTGGAGAGAGCAATCGGAGTACCACTATTGACAAATGAACGCACGCAGTCCCGTGGTCGTCTGCGTCAGCGGCAGATAATAAACGACGATAAGGCTCGAAAAGGCGTAGGCGACGGAAATACAAGGATAACGTCGCGCGAACCCGCGCCAGGGATCAGTTCTGGACAGTGATTACTTTGTGATTACTCACAGAATGATCTCCAAGAATTTCCACATTAATCAGATACTATAAACTATCAGGTGGACTGGATTTTTATCGATCTTGCACTGAACATTTATGCAATCTCACCAGGGATGTAAGTTTCTAAAGACGAGATATCGAGCGTGAATTTGAGCAAAGAGTATTAATTTTCGACAGTAACCCATTGCCTCCTAAATAATCGTTACCAAAATATATTCCACTCGAACTGTTGTATTCCGCTTGATTCGTTACTTTATTATTATTTTACAAGTACAACGTCGAGCGAAATTGAACGAAGTTAACAAAGGTATACGCGTGGCACTGGCGTGGTACTCGTATCGAGACGGTTCGGACAATTCTGAGTTCAAAGGGAAAAGTAGTGGGCTTTATAGGTTCGGGAAAGGTAGAAAATGGAAGGATTATCTTAAGTTTAGTGGTCAGCAAAGTGGTTATCGAAGGAAGAAATTTGGAATGTTTGCTGCTGTAGTTTGACGGAGGATGAGAAGAAGACAGAGTTATCTTAACTAAAGCTAATACAAAGATTATGTTGGCATACAACAGAACTAACTGACCCTCTCCTTGCTATTCAAGTTCCAAAGCATTGGTACATCTGACCTTCCAGATTCCAGGGTCTACACTTTTACAGAATTTTATACAATCCCACCAGGGATGTAACTCATCAAACACAAGACATGGAGCATCCCTCTCGCGTGTAACACCTCAAAGTACCAAGCTACCAGATACAACCTCTTTCTCTCCGAGGCATCCCTATCAGAAGCTACCGAGCACAGGCCATTTTTGCCGCAGTTTTATTCAATCCCTCCAGGGATGTAACCCTCGAATCCCCAATCGGCTCGAATCGTTCGAGTCCTCGTTTCCAAGCACCGTTTAGTCGCGATTCGCGCTTCCTGGTCGGATAGGATCCCCGTCGCTCCAGTTCCTTCGCGCAGTTCTTGTCCAGCATCGGCCACCAGGGTCCCATTGTCGTGCGGACGTTACACGGTCCCGGGGCCAGTCGTGGGGAGGGCAAGAGAGTGTTCAGACGCGTTCACCCGCATACAAATTGATCCTTTTTGCCGCGTTCGCGTCCTGAGCGGCACCTAGCGTGTCCGGGGCGGCTGGCCACCGAAAAACCGGCCTGCGGACACGGGTACAAGGGGTTCGTCGCGTTTTGTGGAAACAATCAGCAGGTTGTCGCGAAACAAGGATATGAATGCATAAGCAGCGCAGTTAACACGGTTGCTCGCCGTGTTCCCCGGCCCTTTTTTTGCCACGGTTTCCCCCTCAAAAGACGCCGCTTTTATATACCCACGGTCTGGCCAGCCTCTCTCGCGGAGAGGAAGAAAGACGGCGGACAAGGACGAGCCAGGAGGATGGAAGAGGCCCGAACGAACGGAACATAGGTGGACGACTTGCGTCGATAAATACAACCGACGACGTCGCCGTATGCCGGGGCCCACGGGCCCCGAGATACCGATTTTTTCCTCCTTTTTTACCACCGTCGTCATTTTGCGAACTCCGCTCCGGCATCCGCGGCACTCCACGCTGCGAGCAGCCCTCCGCGGGGTTTGTCTCCGCTCGAGCCGCGGAAGGGGAAGATTCCAGGGTTTTTACTACGCGGGGTACGCGAATTTCGTCGTCCGGAGCAGTGTTGGCTCAAATGTAACCCGTAATCGATGCGGTTCATCGCGATGCCGGCAGAAACTCTGGAGGTTTGGTGACTTTGAAAATTTCGGACGCGAGGAATCAACATCCTCGAGGGAACACTACATTATGGCTGTTCTGAAATGAGAGAAATATTTGGGAAATGTTTATGAAGAAACTGTGCTATGAATTGTCTTCGATCATTCATTAGAATTATCGAAAAGAAAAACAGGTTTTATATCATCATCAACATGGCGTTACTCGATTCGACAGAGCACACAAGAATTAAAAAAAAAGACTAGTGTCGTAGAGATTTCTTTCTCAAAATTTAATACAACATTTTCGAAATGTGTATCTCTCAAAAAGTGCACACGAAAACTGAATCTGTATCGAGATGATACTTTGTGTGCACCCTTAAAGTTTGAGTAGCCTTCAGTCGAGGACACTGTTCCACCCTTAAAACTGTAACTCCAGTAAATTCAGAGACTTCCATCCAAAACTTTAACACGAGACTCTTGAAACATGTACCTTTCGAAAAATGCAATCGACAATTATAAAAAAAAAATATTACAGAATTGTGCCCCAATATCCTTCCCTATCCTCCTCTAACCACTTTGATCTCCAACCAGTGCCAAGAAAAAAATTCCCTACCCTTGCCTCGAATGTTAATAATCGATCGTTCCAATTTCCGAGCATTACCCTGCGCATTCCTGTAACGCACCCACGACAAAGCTTCACCCGGACCAAACGCTGACCGGGCACGAGGAAGATAGCGTACCGTTAGCTCCAACACGTACGCCTCTCGGAGAGATTCTAACGCGGCAGAAGTCGCGGCCATATTTCATCCGTGCAGTTTCCTCCATCTTTTCTCTTTGTTTTCTCGGTTCAGCTCGCCGCGGCGACGTGTGTCTCGCGCTAACTCTCGTTACGATAAATCACGCTCGCGATACGCTCGCGAAGAAATATTACGTACGGGTAAACAACGTTAATTTATGTTAATCGCCGACCCGTACTTTACGCTCGTTTATTGCCAGGCTCGCGCGCCGGGTATTCCTGTTTGCCCCGACGATCCGACTCGGCGATACGACCGGGATTCTCGGATCTTGATCCATCCATCTGGGCCCGGAGTCCCTGAAACGGATACGGTTGATTTTTTTTGCGATGATAAAGGGTGCCGTGTTACCTGCCTAATCCAGAATAACGAAAAAGATCGGGTTTCGGTGTACTTAACTGCTGAGCTATGGGCGATATTAAGTCGAAGGCTTCCCGCCAAAATGGCGGTAATAGACCGTAGAAGCTCACGGTCGAGGTTTGCTCGAGGAGGTCCTTTCCTGTCTTTGATCTTAAGAGTATGGGCTCTGATGTGGTTTTGCGTGGCTTCAACGTTAAGAAAATGTCCAAGAATATAATAGTTGCTACAACAGAAGAGACTAGGATTAAATGGAACTTCAAGTCTGCTCGAGGGATCTTATAAGGAAGAGAGGGTTAGTTATTGCAATCATCGAATCCCTGACTTAGAAAAAGGATGCTTCTGCTCAGTGGTTCTGAAACTTCAGAGGTGAGAAGCTAAAAGAGCTAAGGCATCTTTGAGCACTGTACATAGATCTACACTCAATAACCTCGAATCCTCATGGTTACACTTTTCCACAACCTGACGGTGCAATAAACTCTAATAATAAGACGTAATCCTAAAGGAGACATTCCTAACACTGCTGGAGACTAGATACAAATGGGACTTGGAGTTCCTGTCATTGATTAATTGCGTAATGAAGATAAAATTTGTTATCGCAATTCTTGCAATGATTGGATCCCTGACTGATTGCCTTAAAATAGAGGTGCTTTTGCTCAACGGTCCTAGGACTTAAGAGATGATAAGTTAAACAACTATCTATAATTTTGAACACTATACGTGGAACTGCACCCAATGACCATGAATTTGCAAGATTATTCAGCAACCTGATGACGCACTAAACTTTAACAGTATAGCCCAAGAGAAAACGTTCTTGACGCTGTTAGAGAATCTTTTCGCGCTCTGTCCTACGTTCGATGACCAAGAACACGATTACCAATCGTCATGAATTCTCAGGATATTACCTTATCCCGGTCCTCGTGGAAAAGCCTGATTACGTTACCAACGATAACGCGAAGTTTCGTTTTCTTGCGTGGCCACGGGCAGGCCGTCGTCGAAACGCGACACCCGGGGCCCCACCCAGGTGTACGGCGAAATGGATTGCGCCGTTCGAAGGGAACCGAAATCGATCGTCAATCAAGCTCCGGGGCCAGCGATAATTGACCGAAGAAGAAGGGTGGCGCGGGCCAGAAGAACGCTCGGAAAAAATTAAGGAGACGCGAGTAACAGACGGCGACGAAGATGATGAAGAAGAATAAAGAGCTGCCGTTGAAAAAGGGAAGGAAGAAGAAGGAGGCACGGCGAACGGCGCAGAAGAAGAAGAATCGAACCCGTGGTAACGGTAAAGCGGTACGTGAGCGCGATCCCGATGCTTTCAGGACCAACGAGGATGCATTAAGGTATATCTCGAGACCTGGTCCCGAGATACCTTCCAGGGCACCGTCCAGCTCGCTCGGACCCCGTCGCAGCCTTTCCCTCTTTCTCCTACGTCTTTTGTGGTATCTGCTCGCGGACCAGGTTTGATTTAGAACACGGCACAGTTGCCGGCGTCGGGCTGCTGCCTGGCAAAAACGGCCTCTGCTTAACCAACTGAGAGCCGACCGCCGCGCGGTCCCCATCGCCGGCTCACTTTCCCACTGGCCCGTATAAGGCTCAACATTTTATTTTCTATGGCCCTCGTAGCGAGGGATTGCATGATCGGACCCCGTAAAGGCGAACCGGACCCTCCACCCCCTCTCGCTATTCCTCTCCCTCGTCTCGCGGTCCGCCTGCGCGGGCCACCTTGCTTCAACATGCAAATCCTTGCCAATTGCTCGTTACGCAATTTATACTAGGTTGATAGGTAGTGCTGCTTTGCATATCGAGGATATCCGCGATTCAGGTCGCGCTGGGTGGCGAAATTGTCTTTCGAAGCTTCTGTACGGTATTACTCGATGTAATCAGGTGTAATCCGCTAAGGGGGTCGTGTCTGACAGACATTGCTCTCTCGCAATCAGGATGTGATTCGATTGATATAGAGATGCTTATCTGGCTCAAGATACCATTAGACGTTCGTTAGAGGATCTGATTAGTGGCGGTGTAATATGAATCATGATATCCTATAATATAATCAAGGAGATCATACTGTGGCCAATCGGATGAGCTACTCAACCTCTCTGCACAGTACATCAACCCTTTGACCTCGGGGACGACTTTTGCTAGAAATCCTATGAAGTGTAGAGATGCGAATGTAAATAAAATATTACCTTATAGAGAATGTCAAAACGAACCTCTTTTTATATTTACAGTTTATGCGTGCGACGTTTAGTTTCAAAAATAAAAATTAAGAACTCGGAAGACCTTTATTCCTGAAATTCGTTTTTTCCAATGAACTTCTAACTTTTCAATTTTTATTTCCGAAACTAAGCTTCCTAAGAATAAACTGTAAATATAAGAAAAGTTTCGTCTCATCATCCCCCAAAATCTGATATTTTTTAAAAATTGATTCAACGAATATTAACATTCCTCTGAGTCAATTTCTCGAGGACAGGTATACCTGTAATGGCTAATTCATAATCAACCAGTGCGTTAATAAATGGTCACCACTCATCATTAACGCAGCTACAAACGACAAAATGAGACAGCCGAACGCCGCACCCGTTCGATCACGTCGCAATACTAAACAGACTCCTCGAGCAACTCGAACGCAAAAACTTGATAGGCCCGACAAGGATAAACGTGTTGATATGAAAGAAATAGAAAACGAAAAATGGGCCATGTTGAAAAACAGATTTTACAAGTTACGCAAATTTCCGAGTATAATTAGTAGCCGCGTACGTCTAACGAGTATAAACGAGAGAGGAAAAGCAGAACGCGACGGGAGGAAAACACGAGATGCCATTCGTTAACCACCCATTTGCTTCTCATTTGCGGAAAGGTCCGGTTCTCGCGGATCGAGTCCGCAGTTTGCTAATAGCGTTCGTGACTTCGTGACGGCTTTCTACGTTCGGGCTTACAGGGACGGGGAGCGACGCGAAGGAAAGCGAAGAAAGGACACGTAAAGGGGGGGAAGGAGGGCTTAAAAAAATCCTCGGATCGACGCTCGCAACCGCTCGGTTCGCTCTCGGGGGGTTGGCTGGTTCTACCCGAACACCGCGAGGAATTTCAAGCCACGAAGTTGAGCCCTCCGCGCGGCTCGACCTCTGCACTTCGTGCAGCTCCAGATCGTGACTTCCAGCGCTACGTGGCGGAACGATGCCTTGGCCCTTCGTGCCGCGCGTATCTGCCACCGCGAATCTCCTGGAGAACCGGTCAATCGCG
The DNA here is from genome assembly GCF_026283585.1 of Hylaeus volcanicus. Lineage (NCBI taxonomy): Eukaryota > Metazoa > Arthropoda > Insecta > Hymenoptera > Colletidae > Hylaeus > Hylaeus volcanicus. Next base: position 8,667,680 of record NC_071976.1, on the reverse strand, counting down.
CTGGAAGACTTTCGAATTTCCGAGAACCGTCGTTCGCGAGGTAGGTAGCGTTCATCGAGTCAGAAAATCGGGTTCTCTAACAGGCAATCGGCACGCGAGACTTTACTCGTGTCTGAGACGGATCGCGTTCTCTCAGGGGTCTTCAATTGAGTCATTGGTGCTCTCGAGAGGCGATTTTTACGTGGGGTTAGAGTAATAGAGTCATTCGTTAATGTTTACGGTGGTTGTTCGTTCTGTTTATTGTGAATGTTTGTAGGTGTTTGACATGGGGTGTCAGAAATAGTAAACGTTTAAGTAAGGCAAAATAGGGTGTTAGGCTTTTGAAAATATATATGGAAAGGGAATGAGGAATTTATGGTACTATAGGTGTGATAGTTGGATTTGAATGTATGGGATTAAATAAATTGGGAATAATACGTGGTACATGACGTTAAAATTATATTAGAGGGTCAGTCCTCTGTCAAATTTTCAATGTTAGGATTTACATAATATTTTTAAAAGAGGGTACTCACAGCTGTCATAGCAATAATTCAAGAATTTCTTTTCTAGATTTTAATATGTGCATATTTTAATTAGTAAAAGGTGTTGAACTTAAAGTCCAAATGTATTTGTTAAGACATATTTAAAAATAACTAAGGTACAGTATATCTCTAAGAACATTCTTACATAGCATTCGATTGTATCTGAGAGTGTGAATTGTGTAAATGGAGTTCATCATTGGTTCAAAAAAATAATTTTTATACAGGATCCAAGTAATGTAATCATCCTATTAATATTTACGTTGAGTGTTCATTCTGTTTACCGTTAAACCTGGCCAAACAAGAAAAAATCATGAAACAGATGATTCCCAAACTGCTAGTGGAAAAATGCAGGCAATGTCAATGTAGATTGTGAAAGGAAGAAGATCCGAAGTAGGAACTTGAAACTTCGATGAAATACAATGCAGAGAAACCCGTAATCTTTCGGTTACAAAAACTCCAGCCACTCGAATTAATTGAAAGAGCGACTTCCTCTTCGCGAATTTAATATTCCGCGAGACGGTCGTCTCGGGTCAATAACGGAGACACTTTAGATATGTAAATACCATAACGTGGAACATAAGTGGCGCAAGATGAACCGTGGCGAATGATCTCGAAACATCGTATCGTGGCTCGGTAATTAGTCAAATGAGCAAACGTCCCGAAATTATTGCGCAACTCGCGAAGCGGCACGTGATAAAACTGCATAACGATACGCGGTAATTATTACTTTTATTTCGTCGCACGTGAGTCGACCGCTCCCTCGTCTGTGGGGATTTTTAGGAAGACACGGTAATTATCGCGCGTTTCGTGCGAGTGAGGTACATTTTGTAGCTTCTCGAAGGCGCCAATTTTGTCGTTGGCAGTTATTAAACGTTTACTTGGTAATCGTCGATGAATGGCGTGTCGCACGAACTTCCTTTTTAAACGTGCCGCGCCATTTTTTCGATCGATCCTCGGATAATCAACGAAGACGGAGATGAGTGTCACGCGTGTCGCGTTCCTGTAGTGAATTTATTCGTATTTAGATAAATTCTACATTAACGCGGTAGGCGCCGAGCCTACTTTGTTTATACGGCGATAACTGTGTGTCCTATTAAGGATTTCTCGAAATTTTGATTTTTAACGAAGTGGTAATGGTTTCAGCGAAGAACCTCATCTTTCGGAATTCGAAATGATCGATTTTGTTTAATAATACAGCAAGTTTTCGTCGAAAGAAAATTCTTTCGTTCATCCGGTAGATGTTGATGTTCTCTATCATATTTAAAAGACATATTTTTGAAGACATATTTAGAAATTCGAAACATAGCGAACATATAAATTTGTTAGAGGATTTTTATTTCAAATTTAGTACCTTTTGCTAATTAAAATATGTACATACATATTAAAATCGCGAAAAGTAATTCTTGAATTATAGCTACGACAACTATAAATATTCCCCTTAAAAGAAAATTATGAAAATCCTAACTTTGAAACTTTCACAAAGGACTGACCCTCTAACATAAATTTAACGTAATTCGGGATAAAGTTTCGTCACGTCAAAGTTACAAAATAAATTCACTTTTTTTTGCCTTCGTTTTCGATTCCATAACTGATGAACTCTGCCATGGATAAATATTATCTAACCGACGTGGATACATAAACCGTGACGCAATTTGGCGTTTACCCACGATAGGAAAAGTACAGATTCGTGGATGTCCGTTAAAGTCTCGCATAAACACATTCCATTCTTATCAGTGCGAAATGGAAACACCTTGAAAAGATGTTCGATCCTCGAACTTGTCGATCCGTCCCCAAATTACGTGGGAACGGTTTCGAGCGTCGTCGTCATTATTTCAACGAAATATTTCAAGTGGAAAGTAGTTGGCACATGAAAGAACAGTTAAAGATTCCGGTTGACTTCTCAGCGAGATTTCGTCCGTTTATCGCTCGATCGATCACGAATTCCGTCGGATTCCCCAACGAATCGGATGGATTATTATTTTCCTGGGTATGGCTGTGCTCCGGGGTCGGCAACAAATTGCTGGCAGCATCGTGATACCATCAGCATCGCGGCGAACGCCATCCCGACTTCTTGGGAGATCGATCAACGTGCACCTCTACTCTGGAGGTAAGGTTACACCGAGCGACTAATCAATGATTTCACCTTTCCAGGTGCATCTTGTGCCGACCGTTCCCGTTTCGATCGCAAATTGCTCCCTCCGAGGGAGAAAATCGAGCACAAGTGTGTTGGTACCCACTGATTCTATGGCGAAATAAGAATGGATGAACAACTGAACAGAAATAATATTGGGTTGTCCACAAAGTTCGTGGCCATTTTTAAGAAAAACTCGAAGGCACATTTGAATTTTGATAGGTATTTATTGAATTACATAGGACCATTTTGTTCCATAACCTTTTCACCTTTTAAGGGTGCATACATGTTTTTCATTTTCAACCACTTCGATGTATTCAGATTATATTGTATCCGATATAATCTGCAAAAGTTCAAATTCGACAATAATTTTAAGAAGAGCCAAAAGTAATAAAAGTCAAAAGATAAAAATAAAAGTGATGATTACGAGGCTCCTTAACACAAATTGAGCGAGTGAATCGTTTATCAATCTAGAGGAGCAAGTCAAATAAAATAAAGTAAATTTTTGTTTAAGTAAATCGATTTGGAGATTATGTTTGAAGATAGTATTACTCAGCATGATTTTCGAGTGGTGTGCAAATACCTAACGGTCAATTGAACTTTTGGGTCAACATATGAATCAGATGAGCGATAACTGTCAGACGTTGTAAGTTCTGTGGTACGCCATTTTTTACGCAGGTTGGATTTAGTATATCTTTTGCAGAGTTTAAAGAAGGTTTCTATATGGCATCTCAAGTTTAATGTGATTCGATAAGGAAAATCACACAAGATAATAATAAATACTAACACGATATATAAGATATAATAAATAAGCACAGAAAAATTGACCAAACGTCCCTCCGACTCGATTCGTATCCAACAATCCCAACCGTTTTAAATCGATTGTGGTTGTGGGGACGAAAACTGAAAGAGAGGAAAGATCGCGAAGATAAGCGCAAACGTCGAGATTCGTTGCATTGTGCAGCGTCGAAGATGCCGGCGTTGAAGTCACGCCGGCAGCGATCCTCGAGATCCTTATCCTGCGATCTACCCGCGCCAGGCGGGCTTCGTCGAGCTGAAAGTGCCGCCAGTGCCATTTTTCGAGGCTTACTTACGGCGTGCAATGGCACAAAGAGGTTGCCAGCAACGAGAACCCTCGATCTTCGCGGATTTGTCGCGTATACACTGAAAACCGTAGCAAATCATGCTCCACGACACGAAACTATAAGGTAGAACCTTACCATTGTTCAGATTGTGGAATATTTTGCAATATTTTTGTACTATAACTAACGTCTACGCGACGAAACAGGAGTATGTTACTTATTTATTTTATAAGTGGTATGATTCGATGATGATGGAATAAGGTAAGAATTTAGAATTAATTTCTATTGTTAGACTGTGGAAGCTTATGGTTATTGAGAATATGGGGAAGTGTACAAAGATCTGCACAGTTTTAAAAATATATAAAATTGAACTAGTCTAGAATGCAAGAAATACTTTCATTTAAATTCAATTTCATTATTTATATCTAAAAATATGAATTTGTCTAAACATCTGGAATCTACTGTACTCTACAGTACTATCTGATAAATAATTTATTTGAAATCATCTTGTCGCTTTAGTAATACAAACTCTGATTGAGGATATTCGAAATTAAAAGAGTATCTAATAAAAATTATGTTCAAATGAATGGAATGGTTAACGAATGGCTTGAAGCGATTCGAGGAATAAAATCGACCCGTACTTGCATTTGTTTAATGGATTTTTCACATAACCCGACCAACGATTCAACATGATGTGCCGTGTACGATAGGAAAAACCTATCAACAACTTTCATCACACCTCTTTGGTCCGTCCTCGAAATTAAACGTGTAGAACTTAATTTAAGGAACATTCTAATTCATCCCAGAAGCATCGAAGAGAACAGAAACGTTTCATCATTAGCGAAGCTCGTATTATGAAAACAAAGCCATGAATCGTCTGAAATACGTATTGGGGATCAATGTTCCCCGCTCAGTTCCATCCAGTAAGATCTTAAACAATTTATTTTTAAACGAATGTAGACACCTGAATAAATTATAATCTTTTTAAAACATTCTCCTTAAAATTAAATTGCAGTGCGTCTAAAATTCTAATCTTATTATTATACGATGTAGTGGATGAGGATCATTAAAAAACCGAATTGCAAGTCAAAAATACCTACGATACATATTTCTTTATCCTAATATGAGTTAGGTTGCAAAACAGTCCCATTCTTCGACCTTTTATTCTTTTTTCCACTTAATATAATTTTTTTTTATGTACACTCTGTTCTCCATTTCAATATAGCAAGTGAATCTGTCAAATAATATAAAGGAACTTTAAAGAATCCGTCAATTTGCAATAAAGACCTAACGTTTACAGGTGCTTCGATACTAACCAGACCCCATTTCCAAAATATCCACAAGAAGCACCACTCCGACGTGCGACTATTGAAATCCTCTCGATTAACGTCGGCCCGAACGAGGAAACCCAACGATTTCAAGAGCGTCCAATACGCGAGGCAGCAAAGGAACGGGACACTTTGCACTCAGCCGCGAAACAGACCAAAATCAGGCCCGACTTCGGTCAAGAAATCGCCACCTGAGAAAAATGTTTCGACGGAGTGGGCTCCGAGGCGACGAAAATCGGGAAACAAAGCTTCGAAAGACGCGAGAAACGGGACCAACATGGCGGATGTTTTCATGGAGAAGGAGCCTAGATCGTACGCGCAGATAATAGCCAGCTACGACGAAGCGATGAGTACTCAATTTGGCTTGGGAGTTTTGAGAGATTCGATGAGTTCCGCCATGGTCAACAGGATCCACAGAAGCCCTTTCTCCACTGCATCTGTGATATCTGTGAAGAAAAGCAAAGACAAGGCAACTAAGCAAGGGAATTTTCACGGTGGTGGGTCTGGCATGGCGAACCAAGAAGCTAAATTCAGCAGCGAAGCCTCCCTGACGAATCACGACTGTCAAAATCAGTACAGAGACGTCATCCAAGTCATGGGAGAAAGCAACGACCCGGAGAGAACGTCTTCGTCGTATGCAACGATGATAGAAAAGTATAGCAACGCGATAAATCCTGTCGATTTCCGTGGCTGGAATAGCAACCACGTACCCAGACGAAACGTCTCCACGAAGCTCGATACAGTCCCGATGGTGTTCCTGAACACGAAGGGCATCAGCGGTGCCACGACAGAGGTCACAGCCACCGAGACGAAGGACGTCCCGGACCGCTTCGCCGAGGCTGACGGATGCAAAGCTCCCGTAGGTGAACAGAAGCAAGCTCTACGGATGACGAAAGTGGAGGATATAATAAAGGATCTGAAGCGAATCACCGCGCAGGGGGAGGAGGCGGACGCCAACTCGTACGAGAAATGGATGCTGCAGTCGGTGAACGAGCGCGCCCATTGGCTGGACCGTGTGGTCAGCGCGCATAAGAAACGGATCAAAGAAAACAGATTAGTGGCTGGAAAAACGGCGAGGGAGAATGAAATTACCGAGATCAGAGATACGGAGCTGAAGAAGCAGACGGCCGCGGAGGATCTCGTTTCCAGGTCGCAGGTCTGTGGGAACGCGTATTTTTCATTTATCTGTATGGACAATGTTAAACGTATTTACTTTGTTCATTCTGATTGGTTATGTCAAACATTCCCGATTTTTAATGTTTTACATATTTTAAGGGGATATGACTGTTATTAAAGGGTAGACTTTTATTTTACGTTAAATGTAGGTTTCTTTTTATTATATTCATATAATTAACATGGAATAAGAAGGAACCTACATTTATAATATATATGCATATATATATTATTCATATAATTAACATGAATATAATAAAAAGAAACCTACATTTATAAACATTTTTCACCAACATTTATGTTGGTGAAAAACATAATGTTGGTTTTCACCAAGAACCAACATTTATCGACAAATATTTTAATCAAACAGACATGGCATGGTATATATCCAATAAGGGGTAGCCTTTTATCTTGGGTAAAATGTACGTTTCTTTTTGTTATATTCGCATACATAATCATATTGTATTCAACGCGACGGTGTTGAAGATTTAATGAAATGCCACTGCATGTAGCAAAGTATAATTTCATATGAATTTTCTGAACTAAGTCTTTTTCAATTATCATTATGATTAGGGGCGTACGAGGTATTGTTTTAAAACTTGTCGTGTGTTGTACTATACCTGATCTTCATCTCCATTTGTTTATTTTACGTATTATACACACTGTACGTTTCATTCTACCTATCCACCCTCACTTTTACTCACACTTGGATTTCTGTTTGATTAAAAAACAAAATAACCTAAATTTCTACAGGCTCCACAAATGGCGGCCGATGGGAAACCCCCAAACCCACTATCGGAGTACATGAAACGCGGTCCAGTCAAATCGAACCCTCCAACGAAGAATACAACCCAGACATCCGCGACTACAGTCTCCAGTTCCAAAGAACCGCAAATCGAGCTGAATATGACGGCCTCGAAGAACGACTCTGTGGTGTCCATCAACATGGACGACCAGGCGACGAGAACCGGCGCCAAGGATCAGCTCTCCGTCGTGATATCCTCGAAGAAGAGCAACGTCGTAGGAGCTGCCAATCCAAGTCCACAGACGGATTTCGACTCGATGCAGATATCCATCAGCGAGAACACCGTTCCAGTGAAACAGATCGAGTTTTCCATCAATGGCAAACCAGTCTCCGAGTTGAAGAGCATCTTGGCGAGGGCGGACAAGTTGGACGTCGTCAGCTCGATGGATAAGATAGAAATCAGGATACCGTCCAGGAGCAGCGCCAATTTGTCGAAGGAGCAACCCAAGAACGTTGCTGCAACGACCACGCCTGTGTTGAATCTTCATATAGCTGCGAAATTCAACGAGCCGCGTAAACAGCAACCAAAAGACGCTGGATTGAAGCCTAATACAACCTCCGCTCCTGCGCGGCCACCACCGACTCCCGAAACGCCGAAACCGCAGAATATTTTCGTGCCCAAGACCACGAAGAGCCAAGACGCGAACGTGATCAAAGATGCTACTGTAACGAACGCGGAAAAATTCGAACAAGTCAGTAAGACTGTCCAAGCTGGCGCTACCCCTGAGATTCATCCTGGTCCGGCAGTGAAAGAAGATCGGACGTCCAGTGTCGCGCAGAGTTGGGCAAATTTTGATTCAAATAATAAATAATAAATAACAAATGAAGATAACCTTCGATTTTGAACGACACCTTTTTATGTTGAATGTTCGAGTATGGTCATGAATGATTTGTTTGTTATTTGTTATTTCTAAATAAAATTTTGTTATCTACTTATTTCTTATTTATTTGTATAATTTCTGGTTGTAACTATCAGATGAAATAATTACCACGCGATAGAGTCTCTCAAAGTGTCTACTTTTCGAACAACTATCTTCAACTAATAAATTTAAAATTAAAATATATTTGATTTTGATGAAATATATTACATCTCAAAAATAGTCTCAAGAGATCTCATCATACTTTTTATATTAACAATCACTTTCGTACCTTAAATAATAAACAACAAATACTAAATATAAAATGGTAAACAACAAATAATTCTATTATCTTAAAGAACCCATCCCTCTTTCAAACACCACGCAATTATTTCTTCGTCTGCCTAAAGTCCCAAATAACCTACAACTCCTCGCTAAAATAAATAAAATTCACTAAAATAATGCCCAACTCTGGTGTCGCAGAAAGTAGCCCGTCAACCGTGAAGGCCAGCGACATGCACCTGACTTCGGAATCGAACGAGCCACCCACGAATCGTCTCCAAGATCCATCGTTGAGCACCGAGAATCCCAAACCCAGTACACCCACCGAAAACCGAACTCCGTCGGGCATTATTCCATGGTGGTCTTCCGAGGATGCATTCAAGAAGATCAAGAAGAGAGGGAACACACCCAAGAACACATCCCCGCAGCGGCAACCGCAAGAGGGTGTCATCACGTCGCAAAAAACCGATCAGACGGTGCGTCCCGACGTCGAGTTGGCGCAGCCAGGTCGTCCAGTCGATTCATCGACGCCTGAGACACCTAGGAAGGACGTGGAAGCGAAGGAACCTGTACTCGACGAGAAGAAGCCGTTCAAGTTAGACGACGTTCGCGTGGCTCGCGTGAAAAGTCCTCAGAAATGGATGGCGGTGAAACCTGTGGGCGTTACAAGGTCGCTGAGGAACACGAGGCAGAAGACTGCGTCGAGCAGATACGGGAAGAAAGTGAAAAATCGTGCGAAGTGTGACTTGGTAAAAGTTACGATACCTGAGAGACAGAATTCGGATGCGTCGATCATCTCAGCGACTCGGTTACCAAAAATGGTCGAATATACTTCTGTGAAGCCGCGAATAATTAGCATAGAGCAGAAACCGGAAATGAAGAAGGAGAAGGTGAAGGTAGAGCAACAGGGAACAGCTGTGACAAAAGTTGAGGCTGAGAAGGTTGAAGAGGACCCAAAGACGGGAAGTAAAGTCGAGGCATCACTGGTTCAAGGAAATCCTGCGAGGAAGGCTAATGTGCATGATTCAAAAGTAACACTCAAAGATTCGGAGAAATCTACTAACAGACCTGCCGATGTTTCAGTTAAGGTACCGTCACCTGTGAGAGGGTCCAGCTTGGAGGGCCAGGGCAAGATAGACAGAACAATCGAGAAGGGTTCGTTGAACAGTACCGATGAGGTCTCTGGTAAGAAGATCGACGAGATCCTGAAGACCATGAAACCGATCGAGAAGAGGAAAGATGGCACGTTGATAGACTACGGCGTGACGGTGCCTTCGAGGAAGCCTTCGAAGAAGTTCAGACAGACTCCAAGGCCACGAAACAAGCCACCTATCAAGGTTGGCGCGCAGATCGTGGTGGTACCATCGAGGAAATTGAAAGATACGTCGAATCAGCCAAAAAACGTCGAAGCAGAGAAATTATGTTCCTCGAAGAAGCAAACAGCAACGAAAAGTAAGAGCGTAGTTAGTCTGCCGAACATTGTCGAGCAGAAGAAAATACCCGGGGGCAAGGTACAACAGGTGACGGAATCTAAGACCGCGTTGAATCAACCGAAAGTTGTCGAGCCGGAGGAAATAATTTCAGTGAAGAAGCAAACGCTGGTGGGGCCTAAGAGAGCAGCGAGCGAACCAAAAATTGTCGAACCAGTTAAAATAATTTCGACAAAGAAACAAACAGTAACAGAATCTAAAAATGTGCCGAGTGAACCAAAAATTATTGAGCCCGCTAAAATAATTTCGACAAGGAGAGAAGCACTAATAGAACCTACGAATGAACCAAAAATTGTTGAGCCAGTTAAAATAATTT
>NC_071976.1:8653995-8657685 GCF_026283585.1 Hylaeus volcanicus | reverse complement strand
AACCTACGAATGAACCAAAAATTGTTGAGCCAGTTAAAATAATTTCGCCAAAGAAACAAACACTAACAGAATCTAAAAATGCGCCAAGTGAATCAAAAATTGTTGAGGCAGCTAAAGTAATTTCAACAAAAAAACTACCAGAGCCCGAAGGTGGACCAAACGAACCAGAGAATGTACTTTCGAAGAAGCAACAAATAAATTCTAAAACAGTCTCAGATCACCCAACAGTCATTCATCCAACGAAAGTGTTCTCAAAGAAGAAACAAATGGCAACAAAACCCAAGAGCACACCGTATCATCATCTAAAAACTGTTCGGTCAGAAGAAATAGTTTCGATAAAGGAACCCAACTTAGGAACGAAGAAATTAAACGAAGCTGAATCGAAGACAGAACTCAGAAAAGTGGCGCTCGAGAAAACCTCTGAAAAGCAAAATAATCATAGAAATCCTGGAACAATAGACTCGAATAAATTGCAAATTAAAAAATTATCAACCCAGGTATCTCCAGAATCGAAGAATGATAACGTAACAGGAAAAGCACCCTTACAAGGAACGTTAGCCGACGAATCCTCCAAAAGCACCCTGAAGTCGAACGAATCAAGCTCCGCGAACGCTTCCAAACCGTTATTATCCGACAGAACGATTAAAGTTCCACTCGAAGGTACCGTTACGCCACCCCAATCGCAATTCTCTGAAAAACGAGAAGCTAAGAGCGGTGCGACGCTTTGGAAGGGCACTGAAAAGGCGCCGTTCGTGAAAGGAATCGTCTACAATCCACGGCCCGCGGATAAAGAAGCGAGTGGCATCGATATGCCGCCATTAGCGAGAACGAGTGCCTACTCTCCGCAGAAGACGAGTGCTAAAGTAACAAAGAATGATAATGTGCCTGAAGAATCCGCCGCCCGATTGGAGAAGCGATTGAACGGCACCGGAGTCGCGCCGCTCGAGGGAACCATCAGGTATCAGTCTTCGAAGGACAGCATAGCACCTTTTATCACAGTGAGTAAAAAGAAGGAGTCAACCGCGAAGATAGCGGAAGGTAATCCACGTCCGAAAGAAGGCGGAGGCGGCGAGTCCAGTGGTCCTGCGAGTCCTCTCACAGGACCTGCGGGCTTAACGAAACCAAGGTCGGTCGCAATAGCTCAAGAACCTTCGATCGACAAAGTCAGCGTACCTGTGAAGTGTTCGAGCAGGGAATCGTGTGGAATAATCGTCGAGGAGAACAAGGTCATTGCGACATCTAATCAGAAACCTAAGCAGGCGTGCGCGTTTTTTTCGAGCAAGGCCGAGAGGCCAGAGAAAGATATCCTGTACTCTTCCTGGTTGCAACGGTTCAAGAACAAGCTGAACGACGATAAGATCGTCTGATGCGAACTGAACGGATTTAGGAATATTAAAGATCGGACTAGAAACCTTCTAAATTTACATATTATTGGTGGAACAATTCTCATAGTTTTCATTTACCCTCGTATTTTTATATATGATGTCGTGGCCTCCATTTCGTAATAGTCAATGAATGTGCAACTTTTTACAAACATGAACGTGTAGTATTAGAGATCATGTACAAATAGTAATAGTGAAAATTGATTTTGACTGTCTAGAACGCAACAAATGTTTCAACATTTTAAATATTGGCGATAGTATTTCGTTAATAATTTGGCATTTTATGAAGCATATTTGGATCTTTTTTTGCTTAGATATCTTTTATTCAAACTGTGCCTAATTCCCCTTTTTCAAATAAATGATATAGAATAATCACATCGACATTAATATTTGTCAGAAGAATTCTCTGCAAATAATTCTTTCTTTTATTTCACCATTGAATTATATTTACGTGAAACTTTATACTAAAGCTTATATAAATAATTATATACACCAAACGTTATACCAAAAATTATATTGTAAATATGAAATAGCAACTTCTTTCAATTCATTCGATTTTCTTTATTATTTTTATTTCATCTGAAAATTCAACTCTTGAATTACGAAACATTCTCCATGCCTATGGTCGTCATCGGGTGCTTCACGTAAAACAAAATCGCGTGACTGTCCATGGTTAAAACTCCCAAACATCCACGCAACGTGCTTCAAAATTGGATCGTAATTAACCATCCACAAAGGACACGTCTTTCCTCGCGCATTATCCATCGCAATAAAGACTCGAAACCGCCAATTGAAACGGCGCGGTAACATTGTTCTCCGGTATCCTTGAAATCCCCGAAGAGCAACGGCGAACAGGCACAATTTACTCGCGCGTTCGCGTAATCGACACCCTCCGATCGTCGCAACAGTCGAACGAAGTGACGCGGCATGAGTTTTCATGCGTTGTTTGCGTAAGAGTAATCGGCCAGCTCGGTCCCGGGCGTTCTACAAGAAGAGGGGCCCGAAAGAAGAGCAAGCCCCGGGATTGGGTAATTAAAATTCTCATTAAAGCCAGCGGCGGCATCTTAAAACACGGCGCGGGACAATGGGGCTCGGAACGAGGCCGCGGGGCCCCCGAGAGTAAAATGGGACCGAAAGAACGGAGGCGTGGAGAGTGGGGCCCTGGAGAAGCAGCCCGGTGAGAGGCGGAATGGAACGAAGCTAACAGGCCATGAAGAAAGAGGAAACCCGTGCCGAAGTCTCGTTTACAATCGAGGTATCCCGAGGAGCCGAAACTCCGCTGGTTCCGTGCATCCAGCTTGTTCTTCTACACCTCGTAAAATTCCTGATGCGCTCGCATCCTCCAGACTTTTTAGTTCCGTTCGAGGATCTCCCAGGGTCATCCACTCGCGATTCTTTTGAATTATACGCGAAATTAATTAGTGATGGCGTTGCGAGATGAGACTCCAGAGTTCTCCGCTAGATCGTTTCTTGTCATTTTTAAATTTTATTTTCGATTGTGGATGCCAGGTCTGAAAGCGTTAATTTCTCACCCGATCCACAAAGTCTTCCTGCAGAGCAAATCTTTAATCTCCGCAATCACCGTAATCTCGAACGACTGGGCCCGCACGACCACGTCGAATCTCAACAAAAAAAAAAAAAAAGAAATATATAAAAGAATCGAATAAACCTTCGCCAAAGAATATTTCAATCCCCGATGAGACGCTGGTAGTTTCGCGCACGTTCGATTAAAGCAGTACACCGCGTTATTTCGTTGAAGCAATTGGCGCAATCGAGGCGATACCGGTCATTAGGCGAATTCGTGGCAGCCGCCAATTCCGGCCCTCCAACGCGAAAAGCACTTGGTGCTGGGTGGAGCTCCCATCATTGGAGGGTGCCATTGGTTCGTGCCACGTCCCGAAACCCGTCATTACACGCGCGTTTACTGCGCGCATAACCCCGTTCTGGCAGGTTGCCAGTCATTCGAGGTAATGAGTCCCGACAGGCCGAGGTTAAGCGAAGCTTTATCGATGCTTACACGCCTGATGCATTCCGTCGCTGAATCCGCGAGGAGACCTAGAGGAGATCGTCGCGGACTCGATTCCGGGAGACCAGATTAACGATTCTCTCGCGTCGACCTGTCAATGGACGTGAAATCGCGGATCCTTGGCGTCGACTAGCTTCTTAGACGGCCGAGGAAGCGGGAGAAGATGGAGAAGAGTTCTTGTTAAGAATGAGGGGGTTGAGTTGAAGATTAAGCGTGATTGATACTCTTGGATTTATTTTTTTGGAGTATTGAATGTTTGAAAGGATTGTGAAACTGGGAAGA